>NW_028185628.1:580940-809000 GCF_003343005.1 Rhea americana
CCTCAGTTCAAAATTCTGGGACATAGTTGAAAAGATCATTCAAAAAGCCACAGGAATAGATCCTCCCCAGCTATGTAGACAGAAGTGTTGTGTTTTCCTAAATTTTTAAAATTATTTTAGAGATGCATAAATAAAAACAGAGTATTTCCATGCTATTAAGTATGGCGTATTGGATACAAAATTTTCCTTCCTTTTTTCATTTTAGGTGTATGATGAATTGTTACCAACTTTGCTTTTTAGAAGCTGTTTGCTTAAGAAGCAACACATTGACAATATACACTTAATGCCACTCAGAAACTGAATTAAAGGAGCTACTTTGGCATTCCCACTGCCTGTATAGGGAAAGAAATAAAGCATTTGGTAGTACAGTGTAAGGAGGTGACCATGTCTCACAGCTTACAGAAGCTTAACTTGTGGGAAGAAGCAAGCGTGTTAAATGCAATTTGCTGAATTTCTCACCCAATTCTCCAGTGAAACTATCTATGAATAAAAATAGAAAAATAATTTCATGAAATGCTTTTTCAGGCATATCTAACACATTCTCATCTAAGTGATAAAAGTGGACAATTTTTATTTTAGTTATTTAGAATCAGATGAGAAGTTTCTTCTTTTATATGAATCAAAGAGATTGCAACAAATCAGCACTGGAGAGGAGAGGAAAGGTAAAATAAAATAAAATAAAATAATTAAAAAACAAGCCAGAAACAATTRCAGTTTCCTAAGTTATAAGCTCCATGGTGAAATGCTGAACTGGGTTGATCAGGTTTTCTTGCTTAAATACCCTGAGGATATTTGTTTTTTCAAATTTGTTTGTAATAACCTCTATCAGAAACAATGAAAAATAAAAGAATGAAGGACTATAAGGAAATAGTTACATATCTGGGTGCATTTGTTTTCCTGTGATAGGTAGGATTTCGTTTATCTTGAAAGTACCAGAATAAAATTAGTGACAGGAAATTGGATCCCCTCAGTCATCACTGTGTTTATCCGCTGGGACAATTTAGTGCAATAAAATTGATACACTATCCTTGTAGTTAAAAATGCATTGCCAAAGGACATGGTAGCTTTTCCATCACTTGAAGTCTTTAAATCAATATCAAATGTAATTCTAGAAAATAAATGGTATAGCTCAAAGGTAAATAATAGATTTGATATGAAACTCCTCATCAAGGGTCCTTGAATCAAAGCTGTTAATTGAACTTTAGAATATACAAAGGAACAAACAGGTATTCTGTTTGTAACAGTTTGAGTAGAATTCAATCATTGAATGACTTTTCACAATTACTTTGTTATAATTGAATATTATTTGAAAGAATAGTTCTGCATGATTTTAAGAGGTTTTTTTATGCATTAAGTACTACATTTTGTAGTAATACAGTGGGGTTTTTAAGCATTTTTTAGGTAGTAAACCTTAGGGACAGGATCAGAAGTTTCTGAATAGTCTCAATTTTGGTTGATTGAAGTGTCATGTTCCAGTGACTAATAGTCTGACAGTTTATCTACATGACAGTGTAAACAAAATCCTCTCTTTTAAAAAGATTTTCACTTAACCTGAAATTGCATCTGTTAATAAAATAGCAACTCATGTTGTTTATATGAGTAATTTATTATTTCACATCCAGGAATAAAAGTATTTGTATAATGTTCTGAATATTGCTTTTGTATGTACAAAAAAGTCAGTTAGCCTCTGTAAATTATTTTATTACAGATTGACATTCAGAGATCACTTAGCTTTATAAGACTTTATTCTTTAAAATGTCACTGGAAATTTTGTCATTTGTTGATATTTTTCCTTTTATTTTAGTTTGTAGTTGAAAATACTAATTAAATTTCAAAAAAAGACTATGGCTGTAAAACAGAAAGCAGTAGAGTTGAAAAACAGAATAGACTTTTCTTTAGTTTTAACCTCTTTAGTTGAATAACAGGAGCTATTTATGTGCACAGTGTTGTTTTGTCATACGTGGTAGCAATTCCTATGCTTAATGGAAAAGTTTTCTTTGTTTTCCTTTGTAATATTGCATGTCTTTTTATTCCTGTTTCTATTATTTTGTGTTTGAAAAAATATTAAAATATGTTAAATATATTTAAGATAGATACTGCTTTCAGTAAATTATAGCACTTTTCCTTATTTTAATGTTGAGCCATTTATTTCCTGATATTATGTAGAAGCTCTTGTTTATACTACTGTTGTTTTATTATAATGTCAACCAATAAGCCTGTGCCAGTTGGCATTATCTGAGCTGTCCTTGTCAGTGTGTAGAGATACTTAGATGTGCAGACGTAGTTGCAGCTCGGGTATCAGCCAGATTTCGTCTGCAACTGTATTTCTGACTTTGTGAAACATCATTAATACTTGTTGTATTAGCAGTAGTTATTTCAATGTAATGCCTCAAGGTCAGGTTTTCTTTTCTCCCCTTCCTTGTATCTGATTTCATAGATTCAATAAGACAATCTAGTGATTGAAAACCAAGAAAAAGAATTTTAATAGTTGGGCTCTACATCTGTATCTACTTCAGAACATCTATATCTACCTGAGACTATATTTGTATGGCCTTGATCCTGCAACTTACCTCTGTTAAAATTCTAATTTGCTGCATTTGTGTAAATTATTTACTTCGAAGAACTATTGACAGGATTAAATTATTCACCAGTATTTTGCTGTGGGGTCCAATGGTAAAGGAGATATGCATACTTAAAGAAGTCTAAGTGCATTTTAAATTGCTTCTTTACTTTCTATTCCTRAATCTTTAGGAGGTATGGAATAATACAGATTTTAAAATATTTAAATATTAGTTGAAAAAATGGTTTTAAATATTGCTGACCTGTCATATCAATGTTCTCAGTTGTTCGTCATCAGATTCTCAGATCCCATAGTTCATCCAAAATGAATTATTAGGATATAGTAAAGAGAGAGGCAAACTAAATCAGTCAAAGAGTTAAATAGAACATGAGAAAGTACAGCTGGAAGGGATCTCAAACATCATGTAGGCTATCTAGCCTAGAGCCATTTCTCATAGATGTTTGTCTAACTAGTTCTTAAAAACCTCCAATGATGGAGATTCCACAGCCTCTCCAGGCAAGCTGTAGTAGGTATGTTTATTCCTTTTCTTTTGAATGACAACAAAGTCTATTGTTGCTGTTAATTATATGAACAGTATTTTTGTAGGTTTTCCACAAATGGGTTTGTAGTTTTTCTATAATAAATCTCAACTATGCCATGGTCTCTGTTGCTCTTACGTATGTCTATTTGATTTATTGATGAAACTCAAACTGTTTCAGTCACTGGTGCTTCTCAGCTCCTGAGAGAATCCTATTAAATTATTTTAAACTGATCTTTGAACATATTTTGTTCTCAAAGGAATATCAGAAAAACAATTCATTGTGATATTACAGCACAACAAAAGACAGAATAGTTCTGTTTCCTTTAAGTAATTCTGTAAAACCTCAAGTTGAGAGATAAGTACTTACTCACTTGTCTGTCTCTTGTCCAAAATTTTCCGTTGTCCAGTATGTCCGAGCATACAGTCTCTTCTACAAGAACAYGTGTAGCAGGATTTAGCAGACAGTGTAGGGGCTGCGTGTCCCAGTAGCGATTTACCAGTAGAACTTTAGTTAGCTGGCTTTTAGCAACTGAATTTCATGTATTGCTACCATGTGTCACATACTCTTCCAGGTTACACTTCTTTCAAAATTACATACAAACATTGCGACTTTGCTGTGTTGGAGGAGTAACATATTTCAGAATTATGGCATAAATATTTCTACATTGTACATAAAAGTGTTGTGTAGCAAGATCCAACTTACCTTTGAATTGACTAACTCCAGTGCTAGCAACTGCTGCTCTATCCAGTCATTATTAAGCGAAATACTTATGCTGGTGAATAAACAGTTTCCTCTATCTCACAATACTTGTTAGATAGCATGTTAACAAAGAGCTGTATATTGTCTTGATACCTCCATAAGAAAATCTGCTATGATTTCTTTATTTGCGCATGGCAATTTTGTGCAAGTTCTGGGAAGAAAAGAATAAGGCTAATATCTATGCTTTGTTTTTTCAAAATATGTAGCTGCTAGTCCAGTTAGAATTTTTGATAGCACAAGAAAGTTTCCTGCTCCCAAATACTTGGTTGCCAAAGTTTTTCTGAACCGGGGAGTAGCACCTTGCATGCTTTCCCTCTTTTGGCACAGATGTACACAGCTAGTCATCACCAGGGCTTTACTTTTGTGATGATATCTTTAGAAGAGAATCCTAATAGAAGGGGGAGAATCAGATCTCTATACTAATAAAGCAAGACAAAAGGTTATCTAGCCTCAGTACAGTACTTGAACTCCTATAGTTAAGCAAAACCTTATTCAAAAAGAAAGCCCATTTTGTACTTCTAAGCACTGATTTCATTTTGTATTAACATGGCTGTTTGTTTTAGAGTATATACAATAATTTGTATTTCTCCAGTGCCAAATCTTAATTGAAGTAGCATCAATGGCATATTGACTAGGATGCAACAGTTAGCTTTAGAGCAGAAAAAAAAGGCAACGAAGAAATGATTTGGCAATACAGTAGGATTTTTGTCTAAATGTATTCTTTAGTATTATTGCTAATTTATTACCAGTATGGATTTGTTGTATAATACCGGTYTATTAATGCTCTTTTTCTTCCTTTTAGGCTTTCAGACGTGAAATAGCTAATCTGTTAAATGCAATTCTTGGAACTGTAGTGGAATATTGGATCCTTTCAGGTTTCCTTATGGACAGAAACGTGTTTCGTCAAGTAGCTGATGATTTGGCACAATACATTGCCATTTCATGTGATGGTGAGTGTTTGAAATGCATCTCAGAGCATTTCATCAGATACACTAAAGTCCCAACTAAAATCCTTGATTTATGCTCAAGTCATATTTACCTTCTGTTGCAGCCATGCAGTCTCATGGTGTGATGTGTTTTTGTCCAAGCAACTGTTTTATTTTCTGTGTGTGTGTGTGCACGCGCGTCTGTCTCAAGCAAAAACCAAGTAGTACAGGCCTTCCTTTTAACATTCAGTTAAATAAATCTCAATAGGTTTTAACGTTAAATCAAGATTACACAATGTGGAAAAAAAAAAACAAGTTCTGCGGAGCTCAGTTGTCAGTTTAGGAAGAGATTTAAGCCTATTAATCATAGTAGGCCATAACTTGAGACACASACCTGAAGACACCTTAGTAAGGCCAATTCTCAAACAAGACTTTAGCTTTYTACTCCACAAACTCATTCTTCTTTGTTAAGGACACTTCAGCAGTAAGTCCAAAAGCTAACCTGGGCTCTCTGACCCATACAGACTTCAAATGGAGTCAGTATCTCATTCCAAATCCTTAGATTGTTAGCCAAAGAATTTGGGGAGAGGGCTTGGGACGGGGAGTAATATGAATGTTGTATCACTATTCCTCCTGTCCGTTAAACAGGCTAGATAAAGATGAATGCCACAACCCAAATGAACCATCATCATCCAACATGGAACATCTTTTGGGGCATCTGTCCTTTCAGCAACTAGGGGAAGAGGAACCTAAAAAGGTTCCAAAGCTGTTTGTTTTTTTTTTTTTTTTTTTTTTTTTTAAATAAGAAATTAAGCGGAAGACTGTGATTCAGCTATTACACCTCTGTGGGTATATTGGTTTCAGTCATCATTTTCTCATCATTTTCCTCTAGAGGCAGGTGCAGACTTCATGTAAAAATTTGTTGCTTTTCCTACCTGGAAATTTGACAAGAACTATCCTGAAAACATTCAACAAAAATCTTAGTATCTAGACAAATAGTTGTACTCCACTCTCACAAAAATAAAATGATCCAAAGTATTATAGCCTGCCTTAGATCTTAAGAGGCCAGACCAGTTGGAACTTTATAGTATCTGCAACTATTGCAGCCTCTCCAAAGGATTTTATATCTTTCATAAATGAGGAAGAATCTTGTGTGTGTATATGCATGTGTGTGTGTGTATATACATACTGTATATACACACACACACATATACGTATTTATATACAGTATATAGATAGTAAGACTTTCTCACTTGCCTGTTCACAAATGGAAAATGATACTCTTTAAGCTGTCCTTCATCCATTCAGAGCATTCACAAGAATGATCATAGTCTGATTATAAAGAATAAAGATTCTCTGACGAATTGATGATCACTGCCACTTAGTTCAGTCCACAGCACTTAAAGCCAAAAAACTATTGCAAAATTCTTCTCCTAAGATTCTGTTAACCTTACAGGAGAAAACATCTATACTTTTAAATCTTGTTCTATTTTAATTTAGTCTATACAGTAGTTACAGAGGGAGTAGTTCTCAAAAGAACAAAATACTCCCTTAATATAGTAAAGACTTTCCTCATCTTCAGAGACCTTGTTTTCCACCTGTTTCAGTGACTATTTTGACAAAACTCTTTTGCTAGAATCAAAATACAAAGATCAGCCTAAGAAAAAACAGCCATTCTGTTGCTTTGCAAAAAAAAAAAAAAAAAGAGGTACAGCAGACATAAACCTGATATAGGCCCACATTTTTCTACAATAGTTTCTTGTGTGTGCGTATATTTTTTCTTTTTTAAAAACAGTGTGAAAGATTTGGAACATCAGAATGATGTTGAAATCTGCTTAAGGTCACTTTTCATAACTYTCCCAAATAAATAATTTCCTTCTCAAAATCATGATGCAGCTTTTATATGATTATATATGATTATTTATATGAATATATTTAGAGCATTTTTTAGAAGTTCATTAATACAAGCAGTGTTTTGCCTTTTAAAATACGATGAACATTGTTTCAGAAACTGAACTCTTTATAAGATGATAACATACTCTGGTTTTAAAGGCTTTTTTCTCCCCTTTGCTTTTATCCAGACTTTTCAATACATGAATTAAAATCGTTCATTTGTTCCATACCATCTCTCTGGCTTCAAATGTTTGTTGCAGAAGCAGTTTTTAAAAAAATATGTTTACAGAGGAATATATCTATTTCTACAGAACCTCTTTCTCTTCAGAAAATAGTAAGTAACTCTTGTACTCCTTAATAACCTAGCACACTTAAGTATGCAACAAGTAATAGATTCATAAGAGAATCTTGAAAAACATCTCCTTTTGTTGTGGTTTAAAGTCATGCTCGTTGCGTACATCTTATTCCACCTGTACAAAAACTCTACCACATTTAAATTGTTTTACCTCAGATCAGGCTTCAAAACAATGGTAAAATTATTCCTGCCAAACAATCTGTAATACTTGTACAAATTAATGTGTTTTAATGCAGGTAATGTGAAAAGTCACAGTGCAAGCTTTTAAAAATTATCTTTGATGTAAATACTTTATTGCAATATTACATTTATAATTAAGGAAAATTCCAAACATTGCATTATTTAACTTGTTTTTTTTTCTTCAGATTTTTTTAAAGGGGTAATTTYTGTTATTCTGGTATGTCTAGGCAGTTAATTGATACAAGCTGTTATGATTCTGAACCACAGTGAATTCCTGTAAATTTCTTCTCTTGAAGATTTTCTCCTACTTGCAAACTTCTACCTGCCTTCAAATCACAATTTTGATAGTTGATGAGGAAATACACGTGATGAAAATTGTAAAAGAAATTCTCAAAAGCATGACTGCTGGCAGGATGCAGACAAATCAGAGAGAGGACACTGTAATGACATGCCCCGACTTACAGTTACATTTCAGTAACCTTAACACTAATGTGTAACCACGATATGGAATCCATCACTGTTTCTCTATGACCTAAAATTCAGATGAAATCAAAGCAAGACAACTTTACGCTTTCATACGTTTTTCTAAACAGAGGTTTCCCTGAATTTTATAGGAGCTTATTATGAACAGAGATCATTTTTTATCATACATGATGTTTAACCACAGCTTGAACAAAAGACTATCAGAAGTTTAAAAATAAAACAGCTATATATCTAACATAAAGCCTTCTAACTTAAAGCTTTCTTTAAGTATCTTTCTTTTGACGTGGTGACATGTAATCTGCTTCCACTTCTGGATAATCATTGAATGAGTCCCCTTACTGAACTATTTCCTGTGCTTTTGCCAAACTGGAACAACTTATATGTCTTTGTAGAGACATATATAGGTGGATTGGAGCCTCTGAATTGCTGGAACGAAGCCAAAATATCTATGACATCCTAGGTTATCCTAAGTGAGAGAGCACCTAAGAGGTAACTTGCTTATTGTCTACCCAAGGCCCACAGGCTTAGTCCTCATCTTACAGGAATGGTATTTCTTTGCCAAATTGCTTCCTGGATTTGGAGCAGAAAGGCTTGTAAATACTTCCATTAAGTACCTGAGAATCAGTTAGCTTTGCTGTAGGACTACAGCTGTCCAACTCAACAGATTAAAATTTTCTCAGCTGCCAAAAAATCCCAAGAGAGAAGCCTAGAATTTCCCACTTACTTCTGAGGCCAGCATACAAGAGTGAAATACTGAGTAAGGTATGTTAAACTAGCAATATAGTAAAGACTGCAGAAGACATTTTTAAACAATCTATATATGCAAACATCATTTAGGGATCATATTTTCAAAAACTTAGATAAAGCAAGCTGTAGGTGGTGGATGACTGCTTTATGCGAAGTACAACAGAAGAAATTTGACTACATATGAATTTACTGTATACATGGTCATTGATAATGTTCCTTTTGCAACAGGTCTGTTGCTATTTGCCTGCTTTAGGAGAGATAGGCATGTGTGAGACAAGGAAGATGGAGAAAGCGAAGAGAAAGAAAATAGGGCAGTGGCCATGCCCTGAGTCTCAGAGGGCATTATTGATGCTAAATGGTGATAAGCAGAACCAAGTCGAAGTGCTGCCTGATCTACCGTAAGTAATACCTATAACATCACCAGTTTTATTCTGCTTTGGGGGACAGCTTCTGACCTGACACATTTTTTGAACTTTATGTGACCTGTTTTGTTGTCTACAAATTACTGAGTCTGACAGAAAAGCTCCATCGTAAACCTGTAACACCTATAGGCTGGGGTTCCCCCTTACCCTTCATCCTCCATATATGCAGACTGATGTATTTTCCCAATRTTAAATTTAATGGAGACATAGAAGGGTTAAACCATTCATAGTATTACCTTTAAAAAAGTTAATTGTGGGAAGTGTACTTTTATTACTGTTTTTAATACAGTTAAAAGACTGAGAAATTACATAGTTAAGACATTTCAGAAAAAACTCTGAAATGCACACATCTAAGTATGATATTTATATGCTGTAACAATATTAAGTATATATATATTATCTTAAAATATAATATACAGGTTTTAGACGTGTCCACTTTGCTGTCTTTTCAGTGAGTTATTCTTTAATGAGTGCCCTCCGTTAGCAAAGAAACTTAAAGCAAAAGCAGAAGTTAAGGTTTCATACGCCAAAGAGAATTGCTACCTTTTGGCTGAAGAGGTACATTTTTACAAGAAAAATATTAAAGGTATTTTATTATCTAATTTATGTTAAGAACTTTAAATGGGTAGAATCAACAGTTTCATGTTTAAAAATCTTGTCCTTATGGATGCTGAACTAAAATGACCGCTTATGTCCAAGAAATATTTTCTTATGATTCACGTTTCTTTTTTTCAGTATCTGTTTGAAAGGAGAAATTGTATATATGGTGGAATAAAGCTGCCTTCTTCATTCCCCTCCCCCCCGAGATATTAAATACAGTGTACAGCTTGTGTGAGCTCATTCCAGTCCTGCCCGCCTTACTTTGCTAATCCACCTCAACCTGTGCTTGGTAGGATCAACGTCTTCTGATTTGAAAGTATAATTCAGTCTTCATCTCTTTCAGTCCTAGACATTTTGTGAACAAAGACTGAGGAGTATGCTATGTTACATAGCTGTGTTAAGCATATGGACTGTTTTCTTCCAGGCATTCAGCCCAGACTATGAAAGGCATTTGGCTTTTGTCTTAGCTATACTGGAACCCAAGTACCTAAAGAATAAAACAGCACTGCAGTAATTCATTTGGGTCCCACTTATTACACAAATTTAATAAAACATACTTTACATAAGGCTTTACCTGAACAGAATTATTTGCTGGAACTACTTTTTATCGTCATCATCAGAAATTTACCTACATCATTTAAAATACAACTATATTAATAATGACACCTATGASAAGACTTAGAAAAAACTGGCAAAAGCAAGCTACGATCATTCAAAAAACTATAATCAGAATTGTGTCACAAACACTGAAGGACATAAAACCTCACCCTCTTTTGGGATTTAAGCGAGCTTCAGTAACAGAGCCAGACCATGCATTTTTAAAATTGGTTCCTTTTCTCTTTATTGCTTTTGCAAGTAAAATTGATGTGAATTATTACATACTGACTTCTACAAAGAAAAGTGAGCTGAAGGACTAGGGCAAAAAAAACTGCTTTTTTTCCTATTCTTCCCCTGCCAAAATTGTAAGTAGTATCTTCTGCTGAAAAGAATGAGTATGGAGCTGACAGATTTACACAGTGAAAGTATTAATATAACAAAATATACCATGCTAATCTTATCACAAAGGCTGAGAGATTTAGCCTAAGATTTTTTTCATTTCTAAGAGGTTTGTTGCGTCATCTTTCACCTGGCATCAAGATTTTCCTCTGGCTCTTGTTCAAACCTAATCACATAGTGAAAGCAAAATAGCATTTAGAATGGGTCTGAAGTTCTTATCATGCAGAGACTAATGGTATCTTTACCTATAAACAGCATTTGTCAGTTGCTTGCTGTTCAATTTTTCACACTTACTTCAGCTTTACATAGTACTAAGACTTGGGGGTTTTTATTCCAGAGGATTTTCTCTCGTCCCCCTTCTTCTTTTTTTTTTTTTTTTTAATTTATTAAGACCCTCTCATTTATTTCTCTCTTTCCCCCTTTCCTTGCTACTGTAGCCAAGTCAGACAGCCTATTGAGAAACAGCAAACCATCTGTTAACGGATTTGAAGTTCTGAATTATACTTGAGTGTGTAGAGGCACTCGTGCTTAGCCAGAAACATTCATTTGAATTAAGCTATAAATGCTGTGTAAAAAGAACCATACATTTTAACGTAGGTTCATGAATAAATTTAAGGGAGGGCAACTGCACTCTCAAGTTTTATTGCTTCAAAACCCAGTATTTTTGGTGTTCTGTGATCACTTGGTGCTTTTATAGTGTGATTGAAGCTTTAAACCTTGAACTGGGGGGAGATAATTCCTGTGTTAAACCTTTTGCAGTACAATTTCATTGCTAGATCTCTGGTGGAACAGAAGCTCTGTGGGTTTTTTGAATTTTCTTAAAAGATGGTTAAACAGGACAAAGGAAAATCTTACTCATTATTGAATTTTCTGGCATATAGCCAGGTCTCCTAGTTCCATGCACTTTGATTATTTTCCTTAGTTGCTATCTTGCCTAGTCTAGTGTAATCTATTAATTTTTTATGGTAGGCGAGACAGCCCTGCATAAAGCTTGCGTAAGAAACAAAGTGGAGAGATTGATTCAGCTTCTCTCTTCTCCTGGAACAGACATTAATGTTAAAGGTAAGTTCTTCATTTTCTCTACAAAACTAAAAAATTAAGCCAAATAAAGAACTAAAATAATATCTATTTGAAAATAAAGTTTACATTTATAGCATGAAAATTGTTTTAATTATTTTAAATAACACAAAATCAGGACTTTAAAGCAAAAATTGATGAAAGGCTAATTTATAACTCAAGTGTGTGGTAACGCTCATCACATTTCCTATTGATTTAAAAAAAGACATTTAATTTTTTTCCAATGTTTTTCAATCAAATTTCCTTTTTGAAATCACCAACTGCCATTGTATCCATAATGAATATTAAAAAGTAAAGTGTTTTGTGGTCTAGTGAATTACAATATTAACATTTTAGTACTACTTCTGCTGTTTTAAAACTTCCCTTGATTTATAATTCAGACTATGCTGGCTGGACGCCTTTGCATGAAGCCTGTAACCATGGCAGCACAGTGTGTGTCCGTGAAATTCTGCAACGTTGTCCAGAGGTAGACCTGCTCAGTCAAGTGGACGGGGTGACTCCTTTGCATGATGCACTGTCAAATGGACATGTAGAAATTGGCAAGCTGCTACTTCAGCATGGGGGTGAGTGTGTTTATGCTAAACTGGTTTAGGGAAATTATCCACTGTTCTGAGCCCATACGAAGTTCGTAGTGTTTTTCTTAATAGTTGCTTAAAATACAATGTTATTATAAAATATTTATTTTAAAACATTTTTAAGCCAGGCTGTTTTGGTCACAATAAAAATATTACTGATTTCACACTATTTTGATCAGCTGAATATGAAATTAACCAGGATTTTCACATTTTTTTCCAATATGGTAATGTTTTTATTCTGCATTTTACACCATATGTATTGTAACTATATTCTCCAAACTCATTAATGAACATAAAGATTACCTAGTCACCAAGCAGTGCTAAGGATTTTCTTTTGTTTTGATCTATTTTTACCRTAGCTTGCAAAAATAGATCCTTAAATCTCTATATAATCATGTATTTCAACATAAATTTGTTCAGCATTTATGAAAATTAATGTGATGGTCTTTGAAGAACACAATCAGCTTGGCAATTAGTTTAAGAAAGGACTCTATATTGTAATTGTGATAACTGCTGTTTAGGGATAATAGTGGGAGGGATGCCTTAGTTTCTAAAAAAAGATACATTGCCCCTTAGAGGCAGACACATGATAAACATTTTGAACATATTTTTCCTTCAGTGACAGGGAACATGTATCTTGTCTTGAAATATATTGTATCAATATAATTAACATAACATGTTTTTTAAAAAAGCAGATGCAAAAAATGGACTTGGATATCAACTGCTTTTATTCGTTTACTAAAATTTGTAATATCCTTTCTGTTGACCTACTGTGTGAATTTAATCTCTGTGTATTATATCTCAAGTCCAGATTTTTTCAAAAAAAGTCATTTTGCATACAGCCATAAGGCAAAAGAATGCACTGTATTTAGATGGCCTATTAATTAACCTAGAGAAACAWCATTTTATTGCATTCTTGGCATAAGATCTCTGTATTTGCAGTCTTCTCCTGCCCCCTAAAGGCTATTTCCTGTGTCTGTTGTGCAAGCACCATCTCATAATYAATACATTCCTCTGCAGTTCTACCTCTCTGTTTGCTGAGCTTCAGTTCTGTGGCTCCCAGGTGTTTTATATATTTCCTGAACSACGTATCTGACCTGCGGAGCCAATACCTAGGCTCGCTTCAATCGGTCTAAGTGATGCAGTAGCTAATACTATAGGAAGCCCAGCACCTCAACTGAAAAYGGCAGTGCACTGACAGTCAGGCATTTTTTTTGGGCTGTTGTGAAGAATAGGCAGTGGATGATCCTGTTGTCCTAGGGGAAGAGATCTACTTGCGCTTGCATTCATCAAGGTTTTCTGGCAACTCTACAGGCTGCACGTACCCTTATCCTTGCCTTTGTCACACTCTGGGCTTTGGCCTGTCAAATAGCTGACAACACTTTGGTAGAAAGTGTGTTACACATTCAGGGTGTGTTTACTCAGCTCAGTAATTTAGAGTACATCCTTGCAATATCTTTTTACTCCCCCCCCCCCAAATGCTTCAGCTTGCAAGAGTTATTTATTTTACATAATCAGAGATGGATTAAAAAAGTACTGCTGTAATCACTCTGATAAGGGGTAATATGGGGAAATATCACTTGTAATTAAAATATATTTTTGAAAATATATTCAAGTTATAAAATTGCATCATTACTTTATCATCATAGCCCAAATTTTCATAAGATGATTTCTGCTGTGCTCTCCTATGGAAATCACCACCTGTTGTTTGTTAACTCCTTTTTTTCTTACAGGTGTGGCATTCCATAAACTTATCAAGACATCTGCAAACTGTTTAAATATTAACAGCTCCATTGTACTAATAAAAAGGAAATACTAAAAAGAATCTAATATAATCTGACCAGGTTAAACATCCTACTTAATTACTTTGTATCTATTTATTACAGTGTTTAATTTTTGCATTTCAGAAATTTGCTAAGAACAAACTTTGTAACTTAGTTGTTGAGGGAGAACAGGATTTATGCCAAAACTGTTTATCTTGCTTGACAGCCTAGGACAAAGGCAGCCACACCATCCAGAAAGGTAAAATAAAGACCATCATAAGGAAATCCCTATAATTTGGAATCAGTTTCAGCAAATATAGTTGCCTGTAAAACGTTTAATGAAATTCGACATCAGCAGTAACATTCAGCTTCTGCATTTTCTATATATTGCTGCTTGAAATTTTAGGATAAAACACATTTGACTGTCTTCCATTTCTATGTAAATAATGTTTGTCTTTCAATCAAGCAAAATCAGTAAAAAAAAATAAGGTAAATATCATAAAGAAACTGTTCTAAACTCTACTTCTTCTAGATTGTATTGTAAATATGTGACCCATCAGTTGCATCAACCTGATTTAGTACAAAAAGGAATTTAAACGGACTCCAAGCTGCTGGCAAAAAACAACCCAAAATCTTGTTCAACTGCCAAACTGAATATGCTGTTACTACGAATGTTTGTTTTTCCTGCAGGACCAGTGCTTCTACAGCAGAGGGACTCCAATGGAAAATTGCCACTGGATTATGTTGAGTCCCTGCCAGTAAAACAAGAACTTTTGAATGTTGTTCATCCAGAAGAGACAATTGAAAGCTTCTCTGAACGCACAGATCAAGACTTCCACAGTCAGCAGATAGAGCTGTGGTTAATTTTATTTAATAAGATGCTACTAAATTTTTGTTCAGTTTATAATCTGTCTTCCCCTTTTACTTTTGCTCTCAGAGACATAGTCTGTTCAAATACATTTCCAGTAATGGCTAGCGATGATTCTAAGTTGAAAAATAAATTTTCTGCTGATTGGCTAGTAGATACATATCTTAGAGAGCTAGAAACTTTCCAAAAGCTTCCACAGTTTTTTCRAGAAATACCAGCAAACATTATTGTTTTTTCTGGAGAACAAATGAAGGCTTTATTAGCAACACTGGAAACTATGGCCATGGCAAATCAGCTGTCTACTTTACATGTTTCCACCAATTAACTTCCAGGCCAATTCTGCCAGTTAAGYCTTGACTGTTAACTATTGGTATTAGGCTAACATTATTTTTGTGGCAACTAAGGAAGTAGAAATTTCACAGCCCTACATGAAACTACAGTAGCACCTCCCATGATATCAGTACTTCCTCTAATGGAACCTGGAAGTGAGATGCACTGATTCAGTGCGTTTTTATAGCCCAGAATTTTCCACTGCTGATGCCTTCTAGGTSTCAGACGTATCTGGATGTCCGTGACAAACTCAGGAGGATGCTATGTCATTTGCACTACGTTGAACATTGTTTTTTCTCTCCTGGAAATCTTTCTTTGTTACCACTCCTGTGCCTTAGTCCACTTCAGCTTTCAAAGGTACCTGAATTTGACACCGTAATGAGCCATTTTTTCTTACAATACAAGTATATACCTACATATTTTAATAAATTTTAATAAAACTAATGTTCTGAATATCTATCAATAAACCAAATATATGGAAAAGCAACATCTATTTTTTTCTTATTCTGTCTTTAGGAATACATCTTTTAGAAGCTAAAAGTAACAACAGAAGTTAGTATATGTATTTACAGAATCAGTTTGCTGGCATTTTCYACAGTTTCTTTAATTTCCTAGAAATGGTCACGCAAAAGTGTCTGGAAAACTTCTGCCTGCTCCCCCAGCACTGCGGCACTCTCGTGGTCACGTTCATTTGTGCAGGAACCACATTGGAGACAGGCTCCAATACTCAGGTGTTCTACAGAACTCCAGTTGCAACAACTGACTAGAGGTCCCAAACCATCAAGTCATCTTCCTGCTTCCCAGACTAGTGATGCTGCGAAGGGCTGGACTGGCCCTCAGTGCAACTTGTGGTAGTATTGGCTCTGCTCTAACTCATGCTGGCTTGCAGTGTTTTGATAAATTCATTACACTGGCAATCTGTAAAACGATCTGGTAATGTTCTTGGGATTCTCTGAAATAAAGATACTGGTGGAAGTAATGGCACAAATGTAGTTATGTTGGTAGGGGAATTTACAAAGGATTAGACAAGACACTGGGCATCAGATTCTGACACTAAGTATGGATCTCCTTAAAAATTACACCCCATTTAATAYTAGAATTTTGTTCTTCAGCCTATGAATACATGTAAGCTACAGATGATAAATCCTCTAAACTAATCCTCTAACCTAATTTAGAATTGTGTGCTACATATTCTATCAGATGGTCCTTTTAATTAGTTAAGAAAAAGAAAATCCTGCACTGTTCTTTAAAGGTATTGAGGCTCTTGAGGCAGCTGAACTGTATAAGACTGCTGCATAAGAAGGCTGGGAATGGGCAAGAGTTACGTGTTCCGGAGAGCTCCTGTCGCACATCTCTACGGCAATGAATATTCTTGCCTTGCATCTTTGCATAGATCCGGGGCCAAATGCAGTTCAGACTAGGTTCTGAGAAGAGACAGGCTTCTAAGGCAAAAAGAGAAGAAAGTGCTGCTCTAGAATACAGATATTTCATTTTTTAATGGATTCAATAATGGAGTAGGAATAATTTAAAATCTTAGCCTTCAAAGGGAAAGTACTAATTAGTAGCATTTCCAATTGCAATTCTTCTGTAATAGCAATTTATAATATTTAAAAAAGAATCCTAAAAGAAAGGGTGTGGATAATAACTGCTTCTGAAATTGATGTTGCTTGACTAGAGGGAATAAGTTACATTGATGCAGCTGGCTTGCAGCACATTAAAACTTCCATTTAGCCTTTCTGCAGCTGAGATATATGATCTCATAGCAATTAATCCACTGAAGATGCTCAGACTGGTTTGGTCTTGGAACCAGATCTTCATAACAAATATTCAGTGTTTATTACTGATTGATTATTGCTTTTATACATGCATGCAGAACAGCCTGCTCTAATAAATTAAAGGGTCAGCTCATAGTGGATTTGTTTCTGTTTGTGCACTTCTGAGTTTCTGCAATAAGATAATTAGAGTAAGAAAGCAATACAAAAAAAGTCTCTGTTGTGTGATATGAGATGGACTAAAATCAAACTTCAGTATTCCTTATTGCAGGGCATGATGAAAGAAATACTATCTACAGAATGCAAAATGTGCAGATAAATTGCCAATTTTTAAGTTTTCTTTAATTATGAACTAGAGAGATGATTGGGAATCAAAAATAATTGAGACTTGGAAAACTACAGCAAGAGAATGACAATGGATCTGGAAAGGCAAATGCTTCAGAATATTCATATCTATTCTTAAGGCAATATATTAGTGATACAAATGAAAGCCACAAGAGCATTACTTTGGTCTGATAAGGAGACAATTCCGTTAAATTACTCTCTAAGTAATTAAGTAACTTCCGTTAAGTTACTCTCTAAAAACACTTGCTATAATGTTGTTCAAGGGAAAAAAAAGGCATCTATCATTTATCTATCTAGTCCTTATCTATTTAAACTAATTGCAAGTACATCTCTCCAAGATACTGTAAAGATAAGATCATATGCCAATGAACATTATTTATATGGCAAAATTAAACATTCAAAAGTTTGCAAACATCAGAATTCGTATTTCCCGTGTAACACTAACTTAAAGATTCAGTGGGTACACACTGAGAGTCCTTAGTTGGGTGGTGACACTATTTTTCCCTAATGTTCTCTCCCTTTGAGTAAGAATCATGTATTGAAAAACTCCCTGACCAGTCCCAAGTTACATGTTTCAGTTCCCATTTGCAGGGAGAGCCTATGAAAGTGATTTCGCAGCTCTTTTCCCCCAATTTCTGCATCGGAAAACTTTCTGGAGCTAGATCTTTCTACATCATTTTAGCATTTTATTTTTTTTAATCCAGCAAGCACCTTGTCAAGAATCAGAGTGCTTCATATTTCAGTTAAAATTTGTTGTGAAGCATCTTATTCAAAGAAAAAAAACCTTTTCCTGTTGTTGCCTAGTTGCACTCTTAACAGAATTCAGAATTATGCACATACAGTTCTGTATATATTCAAGGTTGCAAACTCCATATCCTTAATTATCCTAAATATCCCTAAATATCCTTAATTATCTTAATTTTATGGTAAATAAGACCACAATATACCTATGCACTTTATCAGGGAAAACCTGTTCTCTTTCAAAATAGCAAATCTCGCCTGTTAAATCACAATTGCAGTAAAATCAGATCCGGTAAACGTCTGTTTTTAAAGATAACCTTTTCTTTCTTGATATGTAGACTATTTCCCACTTCTTTACTTAGTTAAAAACCAAAAAAGCCCCAAGCAAACAGACCCCTCCACTCGGCACACACCTTTTCCTTTATAACCCCCTGTTTCACAAGCCCATGTGCTTCATGGGCTTCTTCATCCCCAACCAAACCARAGTGTTTTTTCCCAGGCATTTTAACAATTCTTTAGTAGTCTCCACTTTGTGCCCACAGTCTGGGAATCTCAGTTTTTCACATGTGTCCAGACAGSAGCGTGGCCAGTAGTAGTCAGCTGCGCCACACTCGGGGGCAACAGACCAGCAGGTAGGAGCACACTGGGATACGCAGTCAGTAATCATCATGGCATGCAAAGATGCTGCTCAAACTTCAAAACTTGCCAAGAAAAGGTTGCCTTAGCCCAAATGTCAGTGTTATATTTTCCCTGACACACACGTTTTTGTTACGCGTTACAGACAGAAGCGCRTCAGTTTACGTGCAAAAATCTCCGAGACATTTCACAGGACCCATTTTGATCCCAAAGGGTCTCACTCATTAGCAAGCAAATCCCTAATACCAGCATACTAAGAGCCTGGGCTCCAGGGCTCACCTACGATCTTCACTGATGCTGAACTACCGCGTTCAGGGAGGGCAGCATCACCGGTGCCTCGCGCAGAGCTCGCYGCAACCCTCCGGCTCCACTCGCTGCTCCTTTGCGCACGTGTTCAAGGGCCACGCTGAGCCGTTTTGCCTTAGCATCGTGCCAGGCTCCCGCGCGCCCAGGAGAGCCTCCTCGACGCAGGAGCCCGCTAGGCAGGCACGGCCCCGGCCCGGGCTCCTGGGTGCAACTCGCGCGGGCCGCGGTGGGACACGTTTTGTTCGCAGACGAGTCTGGGTGAGTGGCCGTCTCGGTCTCACCACCTCCCGTGCCACCCGCAAACGTCAACGGGGGCGACCGCGTATCGGCACCGCTGGGGAAAAGCGCGAGGCTGAGCACCAACCCCACCACAACGCCGCGAGAAACCTTCCCTGTTCAGCGACCAGTCCCCACCGAGCAGCGCTTCAGATCTGTCAGACACCCCCTTTTTCATCTGTTAACATGCACATTAAGTAGTTTTATCCTGTATTAAGCATCAAAACTGCAATCCTTACAAATTCATAGATTTATCATATTTACCCAGACTTGAGATGCTGCCTCTTCAGGAAGACTGTTCTAACAGATAGCCTTGCCAAATATTCACCTCTGCTCTCATATTCAAATAAAGGCTTCACTGCAAATGTATTTAATTTAACATCCAAACTTGTAATCTCTATGAAAAAGAAAAGGGGTTCRAGTTTGTCTTGTAAGATGTTTTAATAAGTCAGGATATCACTAGATACTATTCTAGTACCATAATTATGCAGTTCTAGAAGTGTAGAACATCTCCTTTTAGGAAAAAGATAAGCTGAATAATATTTAGTGGAATTTGTCCTGCAGGCAGGCAGGAAATCCTTGCAGAACAGATGAAATGTTAAAGCTACAGGACTCTAGTAACACTATCCGCATAGGCATCTGTGAACCAGGTGTTCTGAGAGCAGGATAAAATGCCTCCAAAAATAACTGATTAGAAATATTTAAAAGCTCTAAGTGCCTAAAGCTGAYGATAACATAAAAAGGGGAAAACAGACTGTTTTACTGGTTGATAACAACATTAGGAACAACTATTACCTTCCACATTCAAAGAGACTGCTGGCTAGCGAGGGAAGAAAAAAGAAGAAAAAACAGCGCAAAAGTACTATGCAGAAGTCCAGTTAAGAAACTGAGATCCAACTTCAGAGTTCTTCTTTTAATACAAGTTTCACTACTCTTTCAGGAGGACTAACCTTACTGATGTCGGAAAATGGTCAACAGTCCTGAACGCAGCAGAAGTGAAAACAAAACACCGAAAGCCTGAGCAGTCAGCGTATACGAGTGCTAAGAGTGCCGACGCGGGGAGTTTGCCTTCTGTGGCTTGTCGCTTACAAACAGCTGAAGTCTCACCAATCCGTAATTCTCGTCTTACCTAAACGAGCAGGTACCACGTTTGCTAAGTGTCACAGTTTTTCAGCGGAATCACGTAAAGATTGCATTCTTGTCTAACGGCCAATGCACCTAAATTGCATTGCTTTTGTATTTAAAACTAGTGCATGTTTTGCTAAAATATGTAACCATTTATACASCAGCTTAGCTAAGCAGTGATACTTTTGAAAAATGAACAAAGCTAATTAGTTTAATGCCCTTTTCTAAAAAAGAAAATCAAAATTTTTAAAAAACATCACACAAAATTGCAATCTAAACAGTTTAGCTTCTTCATTTGTCTCACTTGTCCATTCAGTCTTAAAATTTAACATTGKCTGTTTCTCACTCAGGCTCCAACTCCGGTTTTTCTACGGAGGTTTTTGCGTGCTAYCCTGTCGACCCTAACCTGCACGCGTACGCCCGTCGAAATCTTCCTCTGAGGACAAGTAAGATGCGGCAGCTCGAGGTGGTCAACCAGAGGCGGCATCCCTTGGYGCTTTTCAAAGCACGCCCGCCCCGTGTGGGGCGCACGCTCTCTGCAACGGCTCTCAAACGACTGAACCTCCTACGGATACCGGGCGCCTCGGTGGTAACGTATCTTCTCCATCAACCCCTTCTGATTTTAGGGGTGCTCACAGAACRTGAAGAATTACTCGTTCCCCCAAGGGTCTTTTCAAACTCAACACAAAAAAGCAGGGAGGGAACTGATACGATTAAACGATGGGTACAGTCATCCGAGGCTCTAGCACAGCTCTATTTATAGGGAGTTCACTGCCATTATTAAATTAAGGGTTTTTTCCTTTTTTTTCTCTTTGACAAATCCAGAAAAATCCTTTCAAATGCACATGGTGCCACAGCAGCTATACGGTTTAAGGGACAAAGCTCTGATACGGCGTTACCTGGTTTGCCCACGGCAAATGCCGGCTGCTAGTAAAACTGAGCATTTACCGGTCCGTCTGAGGGTGCTGCCTTGGCCTTCCGAAGGCGAGAGCATGAAAACTTCCCCTTTTGCAGACAGGCTGCAAACAGGTAAACAGGCTGCCGTTTACATTGATGTCCTCCTTTTACACACTCAAGCACCTTTTTTCTCAGCCGGTGCAGAATTTGGAAGTAAAGGCACGTTGAGTAACGCACGGAGCTGCTTGCACATTACTGTCTCTGCAAGAACTACGTGAAAATTACATAAATATTTATCAATTTAGTCGTAAAAGCATTACCCTCGAGGCAGTCCTTCTTCTGCCTCTGCCATCTCTTGTACGAGGAATCTTGAATTTTCTGCATCAAGCTACAGCCGCAAGAGGACCAACCATGTAATTAGGTCCCCTCTTCCTTCCCTCCCCTCCGTCTGAACAGYCACGTATCTAACAGATCATTCTTCAAGGAAATAGGCAGTGTGTGGTCCAGTCCACTATGGCTAAAAACAAAACAAAACCCAGGCCTCCCCTCCATCCTGGGCAAGCACCATGCCCACTATACTCTAACATTAAAGAAAATTATCGTCAGCACTATCACCTCCCGCTAACTATCAGACCAAGGCCTTTGGGAAAGGAGCAGAGTGCCTTAAGCAACATGGCCTAAATGTGAGAAACGTGAGAAGTTGAGCCTGTTTGCTTGTCAGGTGCAAGGGAGTATTGTTTTCTGCAAAACAGAAAAATCTTTCTTATCTAGAAATAGGATGGATGGACGGAAGGATGGATGGAAGGAAGGTGTCTAGGCATCTACAGAGTTAATGTGCTTCGCACTGGATGAGCTCCACATTATCTGAGCAACGACGCCGACCCTGGGCCGAGGTTCCTGCATTCGAGCACCTTTGCTCGCTGCAGGGAGGCACCTGCTCTACAGCTGTAACACGCGCAACTTCTGCATGCTGAATTCAGGGTCTGAGCAAACATCCCTTTCAGCTGCTGCCTCCTGGCTCTKTTAACACAGCTAGATGTTTTTCTGATGCAACAAGCTTAGAAAAGCTTTTACAATTTATGAGAAATTTACAGTATTTTATCGGACCATATGGAAACAYGGTCTTTGTTTTAAAAGAGCTATTATGTGAGACTGCTTTTCCCATTCAGATTTTCTTTGACAAATGGGAAGTACAAAAGATTTTATGCTGCCAACTCCTCCGCATAACCCCTTGTTAGGATTTCAGATGGGAGGTGGGTGAGAGGATGCATTCAGATCTGCTCTGAACCTTGCCAATTTTTCTGCCTTCTCCTTCTTCCACCGTTCAAAAGACATGTACTTCTGAAGACCCAATATACATTCTAAAAAAGTTCTCTAACGCAATGAGCTACTCATCCACCCACCAAGCTCCAAGCTATTCACATTTTTATGCTGACTTCCAACCAGGTAACAGGYTGCCCCTCTCAGAGAGGCCAACTGCACTCTTGCCTGCCCACCTCTTCAGTTTAACCCTATCCYCTGCCTTAACTAGACCAATTATGGGTTAAGAATGAAAGTTTCTTTCCTTATTTAATTGCAGAGTTTATTACACAGAGTCTACACACACCTGATGCATCTAGTTCTTCATTCGGTGGCTAAACTCCTGCCTTTGGTAATAGGCTGAACAGGTCTGAAATGAAAAGACAAGCGGTCAAACATATTTCACTGCTGAAGGTCAGGTCTGAGAAATTATTTTTAAAACAAATTATTTGGATATAACACTAGAATTTGGGTACACTTCTCATCATTGAATTTAGCCACCAGAAGAGAGAATTTGGTGCGAGATGTGCAGTGTTTCCTTGTTGCATGGATATAAAACATAAGGTGAAAGGTTTTTGTTCAGCATCAAAGCTGAATATTCACCCTGTAGGGGTCTGTGCAAATGAACGAAAAAAAAAATATCAGTATAGGAACTGGTATTTTTAAAAGCTCAGAACTTGTCAGGTAGCTATAGCAGCGTGTGTCACATTTCCTCAACTGTGCATTCAAAGCAGAGAAAGAGTTTAATGCTCAGGGTGAGACAGAGAAAACCCAGGAAATTCTGAATTAAGGCTGAGAGTTTGTCCTTCACTCACACAATTGCCATTTTCTTTTTTTTTTTTAATYGGTAATTTAAATTAATGCTCACAAAACGCAATAAAACTAATGCACCAGCCTGAGACAGGGCAGCAGGGCAGACGTTACACAAACCTCTTCATACGAACATAACGGCGCACCTAATGCCTCATTTGTTATAACCCTGCTCTTCTAATCTTGGGTACTGTCACAGAGTTTCTGCGGCTCCAGGGATGGCAAACACCAAGCTCASAATTTCTCCTCTCAGTAATATGTGAGGCCAATTTCCTACCGACGACAGGTTGGTGCAAACGCACTGCATGACTCCAGATCCTCTCTTCACCTCTCCCTTTGCTTTATCATAACTTAAATCAAAAGGTAAATCGAAACCCTAGCTCTAAACTTCCTGGCATTTGACAGTTTCAGCATCAACCCTAAGTGTCAGCTACCTCAAAAAAAAAATCATTTCTTTTTTAAAATGCCACTACTTGCTCTGGAGAGTGGCTGGTCAAAGTGCAGCCTCTGCATTACCCTGTAGAGAAAGAGGCCAAACCGCAAAAATCATAGCACTGTATTTAATTATAAACCTAAGACAAAGAACAGCAAACTGCACAGGAAAAAACACTTTTCTATGACGGAGAATTCAACTAACCGATACTTTGCTGCAACTGACTGCTTTGAATACAGTCCCCTTCACAAGCTACAGGTTTTCTGTTTTGCTATGGCTTTTTCTTAATTTTTTCCAAAATAAGATACCCATTATGATACGATTTCTAGGCATACAGAGATACAAATTTCTTAGCTGGAGTACAGCAAAACTGAGAACCAGGAAACAGACAGCAAGATGCATATACATTACAGAAACAGTTAAACAAGTTTYAGAGAAGGATTTCCTTCCTTTTATTCCTCAAACGTGGATTTCTTGTATTTTTCATTTCTGCATTAACTTGCACGAGGAACCATTTCAAAACCTCTTGCAGCCGACCTGCATCCACCGCTGCAGTAAAACCGCACGGAGGACCAGAAAAGCTGCGGCCRGGACACGCAGCGCAGGCAGCGCCTCGTTCTCGCTGAGGTTTTTTTTTTTTTTATTTAAACAAAGGACTTACAAATACACCAGGCCTTCCCTAGCTCTCGATTTCTCCTCCCCAATACACTCGTTTAGGGGACCTCAGCTTTTGCCCAGCTTGGGGAATAGAAGYGTAGCCTAGAGAAGGAACTGCTTTAGTCTCTAGGGGCTTTTCTCCTGACCAAGCCTGCGAACGACGACTCCTAAGGATACGAGTAGGACTCCGTACGTATCTTGTTACGTATCTCAAGGCTAGCAATCTTGGGGGCAAAGAAAATAGCTTTTTGATCTTGTTACCATGTTTAGGAGGGAGAGGAAAATCTTCCTTTATGTAACACCGCAAGGACGGACCCGCACTTAGTTAGTTTTTAAATGCAGACTAGCGGAAGCGAGAGGTGGTCAGTGCGCTTAAACATCAATCGAAGGGGCCACTTCTGCAGTGTTACAGAAACGAAACTGCAAAAGTGATCCTTTGAAGAAACGTCCTAGCACTTGTTTCGGAAGCTAAAAGCCCGTTTTTCCACTTACCCGTCGGCGAGAGGGCGGCAGAGGCTCAGCGGAGCGCGCGGCCCAGGCGGTGCACATCAGTGCAGCGCGGGGCCCGCAGCCCCTCGGTCGTGCCCGGAAGGCGCTGCGGCCGTCTCAAACCACCACCAGCACGGGCCAGTTGCACCTCGTGCCTCCTTTCTTCCAGTAATACCTAGGAACGGCCTAACATTGATGGCACAGCAGGTGTTTGGTACCTTCATTTCCGTTCGAAGTTCTGAGACTGGTGGCAATCCTGGCGACATCTACTAACGCACGCTGGAAGCGCCCGAGATCCAGCTCACGTTCTCTTCATTGCAACTGTTCAATACTTAACACTTCATACAAATTTGACCACGTTTTGGCACTAACTGTTCAACGCAGCTGCCTTTTCTTGCTTGGCTGCTTTTAGCCAGGGATGCTTCTTATGCTTCTTTATCAACTGTAGATCTAAAAGTGTTTTTTTTTTTTTTTGTAACATTAATTCCTACAAAAAGATCATAAGCAGTAACGAACAATTACGCAGAGTAAACTTTTTTGGAACAGATCTTTACGTCAGCCGTAGCAGGTCTGAAAACACCAACTTATTAAATGGTTCCAGAAGATATTAATCAGCATTCTTTAATCCAAAAGAAATCAGCGATCACTTCTGCAGCCTTTTCTTTAATCATTTGCTGTAACTTAATTAAAGTCCAACTGGGAAAAAGCAGTTTTGATTATATTAAATTTTGATTATATTAAAAATGCTTATTATAAGGGTTCCAGACTTTTCTATTATGCAACATGAAACAAAAAGAAGTTTTACCATTTAAATTTTATTCTGTACTAGGACTGACGAGAAACACAGCTGTTATTTTTTTGCCCGTTTAGCAAAAGGATTCCATTTAAACCTGTCAGAATGCTAAACYGGACATTCAAGATACATTGATGTGCAATTTGTCCAATTCAAAATATGGCTAAAATCTTACATTCTGAGCATTAAATTCTTACAGAGCAAAATGAAACCATCTTTAAGCACAATTCCCTAAGCAATGGATAGTTAAAAGATTTATTTTTTGCACAATGATAGTTTCTGGAAAACGTTTTTTTTTCAAAGTCATTACTTTATCTAAAAATCTTCATTTCAGAAACATACCTTCTTGATTGATTACTGTGATAAGAAATGGGAAACTTCTAGTGCCCCTTGCAGCAAAAAGGATCTAACCTCCGATCTGACAACTTGACCTATACTTGTTCACATCTTCTGTGGCTGGCAACAGCTGTGCTACATGATTTTCTTTTTTTTTTTTTTTCTTTGAGGGGCTGCTTTTAGGGGAACAGATGTGTCTGGCCAACTGAGGCAGCTCTCCATATTTTCAGTGTGAAGAAAAATGGAGAAACTGACACAGTTTAGGAGAGCTAAATTAGCTTTCTAGTATGAAGGACTCTCTTAAGATCTTCTCTTTCTCCACCAAGCGAGCGTAGAGGGAGAGCATGTCCTCAGGGTCAGCCCTCCTTGGTACCCCCTGCGCCTACCTGCGCTTGCCTCRGGCTGTTCCTCACCCTCGTTCCTTCTGCGTCTCCTTCAACTCACTCACCAACTGTATGATGTTTTCAGCTGGTTGCATTTCACCCACTTCTGGAAGTGAAAGAGCACAGAACAGTATGTTTTTGTGAAACCTCCACATTCTTCCAGGTTTATGTCTACAGAGCCTGTTCTATTTGGCAGCAGYAGATTTCTCCTCTCAGGAGTGAGAAGACTCTGTGATTAGGCAGAAGGCAATGTAAACCCAGCGTTTCACACTGAAGAAGCCCTGTAATTGCAAGTCTCTTTCGCTCTGAAAGCTTTGGTTTTTCACCTTTGCAAGACTTCAGAAAAATTCTGGAGGAGGCGGCATTTGCTGAAAATTAGCAGTCACAGGATTTTGGTGGGGGTGGGGAGAGGAGTTGCCAGCCTGCCTTCAATAGAGGCAGCTGCGCGGCAACCGGGGAATTAGCCCAGCTGGGAGAAAAAAGTTTGTCTTCCAAAGAGAAGCAGGCTCAGAAATGGGAAGAGGCTTGTGTCTGCCTGTCAGCAACGACTCCTGCAGCTGAGTAAGCGAAGGAGGTTTAGGTGGTACGTGCTCTGCTGCTGCGAGATGGGGATCTCCTGCCGCTCACGGGAGTGCCAAAGGTTTCATCCCACCTTGTGGGCCTGTTGTGGGATTTAATGCTTATTTATTAGAGAAAGAATTTTTCCTTTCTCTCCTTGCTTTGTGCTGTTGGAGAATCCTGGAACAAAATACTCTACTGCCATGTAGTGTGTTTGCTTAGCAGATCTAAGAGCTCCTCTTGCCATCAAAGCCTACGCTCGGAGGGCCTGCACGAGCGGACACCCTGCTTCAGTACACAGCTTTGTAATTAACTCCTCATCATCCCACCAACATTTAAACTGCAACAGGAAAACATACTTTTGTACTCCACGTGGATTTAAAATGCTAACYACAGCATAGTAACCCTTCCGGTTAAAGCCCACTGCTACTCTGAAAAACATTTATCTGTTCCTTGCTACAAGGTGAAACCACCGCACGCGAGCTCTGCACCCTGAGCTATTAGCGGCAACGTAACTGGAACCCCAAACTCCTCAGCCAACCAACCTCTCGCAAATCCRTGCGCTTTCGCACTTACTTGAAGCGTGGACCAAAATTACGTTACTCRTTTTCAGTAGATCAAAATGAAGTTCTTTAACTTTCCTCTCCTGAAGCAAAAAGTTTCTTGATAACACATTTGCATTTTTTTTCCTGATTGTTGATGAATGGGCAAGTTGCCTAGGAATATGTCAGACAAATTTAACAGGCTTAGAAATTAACTCCAGAACTAATCAAGAAATGGAAGATTCATTGAAGTATCTACAGTGTTATGYGGGACTATCTTCTAAAGAGGCCTCTCACACAAAGCAATATAGACAAGTTTCAGATACTGAAAATGGGTTCGCAAATTATTAAAAATGTGATATTAAAAAAGACTTACTTTTTGGAGCTGGAGAACCATACTTAATCAAAGTGCACTCTTAGTCAATGCTGCTTTTGTGTGTTACATTATCAGTGAGATCTACTCTGAACAATTAAGGCATTAAAGTAGTTTAACTATTTTCAAAAAAAGACCATCTCCCCTTATCCCCTCCACTTACATGTTTGGGGATTAAAATACTGAAATGCTACACACAGAAATACAATGTTTTCATTCACTTGCCTTCCATACTTGGGCATACTTGTGGGAAAACGATAGCGTAGGACTTCAAAGAAAAAAAGCTGCCTAATACCTAATGTACAGAGATGCTTAAAACTATGTTTAATGCAATAAATGTATATAACTCAAGACATTATCAAACTAAACATTTGAAACTTAGTACAAAAAAACACAACAGGAAATTTTACACAGAACAATGGATAATATTTAGAAGGTACAAGGCTTGCAATATATCAGAAGGACTTTGCAAAATTGACAATTGGGAACAAATATTCACACATTGTCAAACAAAGTTTTTTTTAAAGCAAAAAAGGCTCATCTGTGATTCTGACTTCCTCAATTTTATGTTGCTCTTCAGGCAACAGACAGTGAAAAGGTGGGTATGACGTAACCTTTGTAAATAAATTTCTGGAAAATCATGATCTAGCAAAAGCATATTTAAGTCCAAGACTTTCTACAGAACATTAATTGGATTGGCATTCTTTCAAACGTACAAACAAATAGATCAAAATAATTGTAATATAAGAAATTAGTTATCAGTGTGTCTGTAAAATAAATTCAGAATGATCTTTCATGAGTAATGCAGCCAACAAATAATTCTTTAGTCAAGTCTGTATACATTTGCCTGCAAAGTATTTCTAAATAATCTTTTCAAAAAGTATTGTTAGACTGGTGCAATATAACTTTCCCAGCAATTGCAACAAATGAAAGGTACCCCACAGAGAACAACAGGAGAAATTTTTCTCTTGAGGGTATAGTCCTGCAGTTCTCACTTGGGCAAAAMCCCCCCCTTTGATGTCATGGGGAGCTATGACTAAGAGCTGTGCACAGATAGTCTCTTAGGAATGAATTTTCTGCTCACTATGGGGGCAGCTGGGTGTGGAACTTTACATGCAGAAATATCAGAATATATCTTTAAGGGGTCCTATGCAGTGGCCATTAAAACATTTGAAATGTAAACATTCATTCTGTATGTTCCATTTAACCTATAAAAAATAATGCAGTTTCCATGCAGTAGGGCACAACTGCATCAGAAGAACTGTTAACATTATCAGCTAAGGAAATAAAACTGGTGTATCAGTTTTAGCACAAAAAAATTGCCTTTTTTTTTTGTCTATACTATATTTCACATTTGGTAACAGGTAAAATGTTCCACCATAAGCATGTTAATATGATCTTGTGATTTGAAAGCAAAAATATTTTCTGCAAGATTTCTGTATTAAAATAGTTATGTGCACAAAAGGTATAGATAGCCTGACACCCAAAGCAATATGGAGTTAGTTTGATGGTACTTCCATTACAGCAGAACTATGGACTCATTCACTAAACTCTGTAGTACAAATTAAGATTACTGGTACATATATATATATATATATATATATATAAAAAAAAAATCAGATAGGCAATCAGTTACAAACCTGGCAGTATTTTGAGAGAAAAAGATTTTTAAGTCTTATAATGGAATGATTAAAACATCAGGAACTTCTTTTGGGAGCTCCAGTAAAAGATTTGCACTTGGTGTGTTCATTAGCTTATAAGCAGCCCTACTGCACAGGAATACATTGCACCAGGAGCTAATATCAGGGTCTAGAGTTCAAAAAATCTCCTAAAACTTAAGTGCAGTAGGTTCCACTACACTGTATTTCTGTTGAAATGTATAAAACATAGAAAATTGTAATGGTGACGTACTGGATAAAAATATTAATGTTCACAGATAAAACCTGACTAGTTTTTTTGAGTCAGATTTAAATTTACATCTTTTGCAGATTTAATTGATATGATTTGAATATTTAAGGTATCTTTGACCATCAAGTAACAGTACATATTTACCGTTTTACACTGATTCCCTTAATGTGTTATGCTATTTCTAACTAGGCTTTCCAACAGCAAAGCCCTACTGGAAACCTTGATCAAATATGTCTTTACACTCTAAGTATATATTCAATGAGAAATGCCTTTATACAATATTTACACATTCTCTCCATTAGATAAAAAGGCAAAATAAATAAAAAGCTTAAAGAAAGGAAATGCTGCTTAGGCTGTAGGCTTTTGCTTTTATCTTCTCCCAGCAGATGCTAGTCTCTTCAGTACATGAAGCTGGCTAGCCAGGATTGTTTTTCTTCCTCTTACTTGGGCTGTGACTGGTATCTTGTTTCAGTTCATGATATTGCACCTGTTTAAACACAACATTCAGAAAGAAACTGGTCAGGTGGCCACTTGCTAGGAAAAAGAAAAAAAGAATGAATTCTATTTTTTTTTCCCAAAGCAAAAAAAGAGGGGRAAAAAATAAGAAAAGAAAACTCTTGTCCTGCAAGCTAGATGGAATCTGCAGCTGCGATGCAACAACAACAGAATGATAGATCCAGAGTAAGAACGGAAAACAGCATTAGCAGAATCCTGCCAGGAAATAAAACAGCGTGCTGATGTAAACTTTTTAGAAAATCTTTTTTTCCATGAGATGTAACACAGAAAATAAACAGTATCCACTTTAAAGACTTGGATGAATATCCTTTGCAATCCGTTTCTTAAAAATACATTTATTTTCAAAGGCCTACCACAGAGGGATCAGATTCAGACTGGGTATGTGCACATGTACCTCTTATTTATGCCAGTTCTGAATTGAAACCATCACCTAGAAATATGGAAAATATATAATCTTTGTGATACTGGAGGTGATTTATCTGCACAGCGTATCTTAATGCTTACACCTTCGCATGAGATTGTGTACTACAGTATAAAAGCTTATAATTCATAGCCTGCTTATTTTTGAAGGGGTTCCTGATCACAGGTGACGTGTGATCAAAACAAAGATTTTCATTAGGAAAAAAAACAAGAGTTCCAGCACCTTAACTTTCAGAGTGGTGTCACAAGAGAGCACAAGTTCTGGGCAAAGCAGCCTGCCACTGACCGCCCAAGCGCAGCTCCTTCCCTTYACCTCCTCCCTGCACATCCCAATGGGCTCAGGCAGAGCACTTCCGACAAGAAACCCAGGCAATGCCTTATTCCAGTGATACTCACGTGGTCCCAGGAGGACGCCTAATACAAACCCCAGCACCCACTACCATCTCCCAAATAGTTGCCTTTTTACTGATTGCCCCGAAAGACCTCAAAGGCGTTACTGTGGCAGTAGCTAATTCCTTACTGGCAAAAAGTATAACAGACTCCTTAAGTTTTACAGAATATCCCCAGCTGGAGTTTTAATTTCTTCATGCCAAAAAATATAAAGTCAATATAAAGTCAATATAAAGCCACTGCTTTAAAATTAGTTTAAAAAAATATCAGAAAATCATGATGCCATATATTAAAATATATATATTAAAATAACTACTTTATGGACACTTTATAAGGTATACACACCACTTGTACATCTGATGGAACTCTGGACAGAAAATCAAGTAGCTCATTGTTATCAATTGCATATGGACTTCGAAGCTTCTTTGTGAATTTATTGATGCCTGCAAAAGTGAGAGTTCAAATGTTACTATCATCATCTTGTTAAAATACATATTTCTGGCAAAGTTCTGAGAAAGATTTTAAGATCCRTTTCAAAGTCTGACATTAGCACTGACATTAATGAAAGAATGAACTGTAAATTCAGTCTCCATGCTGATGCGGTTTCCTCTGCTTCAAAATACAAACATGCTAGCAACATATCCAAACTCCTCTAATAGTATTTTTAAAACACATTTTGACTTCAGGCTACATTTAGAAAAGAAAGGAGTTCTTTTTTTGGGAAAACAAAACTTGTACTGGCTTGGTAAGTCTCTAAACATGTAACAGTTGCAAAAAGGAAAGGAACAATGTGTATTCCATCTCTGTGGTGGACAGGACAAGTAATAACRGGTTTAATTGCAGAATGGAAGATTCAGGTTAGATGCCAGAAAAATCTTTCTGATGTTAAAGACGCTGAAGAACTTGGAAAGTTCTGAAGTCTGTGAAGGCTTTAAGCAAAGATTATACAAACCTCTGCCAGGGAATGACAGATACAGATGATCCAACTGCAAAGCAGAGAAGGGCCAAGATACCTTCTTTAGACATCAGTCTTATAATTATAATTGACAGTGTTTAAAAAAACCAAGACCCAACCCCCCAATTAAGCTAAAACTAGATTTTTAATTATACTTGTTTTCATATCATTACACACCAGCTCAGATTCATATACTTCTCATGACAAAACCTAGTGTGCGCGCTATGTGAACACAGATCTAAAACATCACCAGGAATGCTACAAATCACTTGATTCTCGAAAGAACAGAAGAAAGCTGGCACAATATTTGAAAACATGTAGCTGCTGTTCTGTGTAATTTATCCAGCCTATGTCAGAGAAGAGATAATTCAGTTTATGTTCCAAAAAGTCTTTGTTGCTTAGGTCTTTCAGGAAGTTATAGAAAGGACATGAAGCTTCAACAGTCTGGRTAACATCCCTGGTCTCCCAGAGAATGATTCTTAGCTGTTCTGTAAGGATAGGAGATGGCTACGATTCTTTTATCCAGCAATTAAACAATGAGTACTGAGAATATTGGAGATCCAAACACACTTGTTTAAGAAGATTCTTTATATCATCAAGTTACTAAGAAATAAAAAGTTTACCACACTATTTACTGAACATGGCCACCAGACCAGCCATTGCGGAATTCAGGAAGAGTCGATACAGTCTCACCTTATCCCTTCCTGCTCACAAAGGAGGGAAACAGTTACCACATGAAAATAAATGCATGAATAAATCAAGGTCARGGCTCAAGAGAAGAGAACAGCAAAATTGATAAGATGGTGACTACAGGAAAAGAAAAGATGACAAGGAGATTARGTCCTTTCTCAAAGCTTGACATTTTTCAGATTAAAATCATTTTCTTGATACTAGTTTCTACATTTAGCTATAGCAGTTACCAGAACGCAATATTGTTTCAAACGAGTGCAAAGGTTTTTCCTACTCCACTGCGGCCAATGTGGTATAAATTCAAGGACCAGCAGTCCACCCAGGGAGAAGAAGGGTTGGGAGGGAAAGAACCAAGAGTCTGTTGCAACAGCAGGCTTAAAGAAGCAGTCCCTATGGATGTACAGAAGACAGACAGCTTTACATAGGGCCAGCCATAGCACGGAGGAATTTTCGTAAAAAAAACATCTGCCTTCCCAAAGAGCTAAATGGGCAGACACAGCTAAGAACAGCTCAAAGTTTCCTACRGATGAAAGTCAAACAACAGAGATCATTTGCTCTCAGATGCAGGATACGTGAACAGGATGAAGAAATGAATATACACTAGGGAGGCCAGTAACATAAAATAATGGGGAAAACAGGTACGTATGTGTTTGGAATGTTACATTTTCAAGGCAGTTTCCTAGGCTGAAGGAGGAGTGGCTCAAAGCTACACACAGTATTGTATTGCTCTGTGTTAATGCATTTCATCCCTAAGAAAATTTGGAACCCCACCTATGCAGTACGTGTCCCATCTCCAAACAGAACACAAAAGGAGAAACACGTATCTAAAGAAAAAAATCCCTAGACACTAGCTAAGCAAGAAGTCATCTAAACTGAAGCGCAGGAGAAAAACGTGGAGATGGACCCTCTTATGAACAGAGGCACTTAAAAGTCGTATCAATGACTAGCTAGATAGCTTGTGAGGTGGGGGAAGAAAAAACAGTGTGCATGAGAGAGAGCATGACCATGAGCATGTGCAAGATGCATCTAAAACACTTAGTCATTATGCTGTACCCATGGTCTGGGAGGTGCGGACTGGAGTTTAAGAGTCTGCCCTACCTGAAACAGAGACTTGGAYTTATACTTTTGTGGGAAGTCTAATATCTCCAGGGGTATTGTAGGCTACGTGTCTTTTAATGTAACCTTTCAAACAACAGTGCTGATTCTATAGTTTTGAGGGTCTTGGAAAGGTATTACAAGCTCAAGTTCTTGCGTGAAACCAAGATGTATGAGGCCAACTGTCCAAGATGCCAAGTCTGCAAAAACCACTAGAAAAAGGATATAGACCAAGTAGGTTAAAATTCTGTAAAACAAAAGGCCTATCATATTTTATATGCTAAGAGGAATGCAATTTTGGGAACAATCTAAGAGGTTGTGTTGGGTATGGAAAATAAATAAGACAAGAAAAAACCCTAAGCCCGCATATTTGCTTCTTCAGTTCTATAGATTTCCTTTCTCGGCCAAACTTTCCTTATTATTCCCCTCCCCATTTTGTATATTGCGTTACATTTATTTGTAAAGACTCTGTAAGAATATTGCTGAGTTATATCTAAAAAACACACTGTCCAAAGTCAGTTCAATGAATTTATGTTGTCTCTCACACTCAAAGGTTTTTCTGTCTTCAGAAAGAAAATCTAGTCACAGATTTAACTGACACAGTTCTCTTCAGAGGTTTACACTACTGAACAAGAGTACAGCTGCTAGTGATGCAGAACTGTATTAAAAATGAACAAATGAGAACTTAGAGCATTATTTACAACAGATGTGCTAATGGTAGCTGTCTAAAATCAGTGTAAGGAATAAATATAAGGATAACTGGTGGGAACTTAGCTCAGTCACAACATATACACCCCTCCACCCAACCCCCCCTTCCCCATCTCCCCATTTCTGTTCCTCATCAACTGGCCAAATACYGCATATAGCTTTCTGTCAGACTAAAGGTGACCTTTTAAACAGGTTTCTTGTTGCTAGGTTTACATACACTTTCAAAAGATAAAGTACTGCAGTAAAAAAAAGGTATATTGTCCTAAATGCACTATATAGATTGAAACGCCTCTGTTTGTGTATAAGTGGTGAGAATAAATCAGAGTAATATCTAGACAAAGCTACACTTTGATATATGAAGAATCTTCATGGCTCCATGTTTATAGTATGATGAAGTCTCGAATGCCAGCCAAGAAAAATGCATTTTGCAGGTGAGCTTAAATCTTTACGCAGTTGTGATTTTTAACTAACCTGTCTGTTTCCATCATGGAGCAGCTTCATGACCATAAATACAGAAAAGTACTGACAATATAACTCATCCCTTAAAAAACATTTTTTTCTAAGTGGCACAGAGAGTTAAAAAAAAAAGAAAGAAAGAAAGAAAAGGCTTTACTTACCCCAGACAAGGACAATGTATCTCAGTGGAATGAAATATAGGATGATTGTGAACACAGAGAGGGCAACAATTGCCAGCCAGCTTAAGAATGGGACAGTCCAGTTGAATGTACTAAGTGAAAAATTAACATAAGTCAGAACACCGGCCACCCAAAAGAGCTAATAAAAGAACAAATAATGAGCAGGCAGGCTATAGCTCTGCGAAAGGGTGGAACTACTAGCCTTCACCAGGGAGAACCAACTGAAATCATGCRTGAATATACAGATTGGGATAAAAGGAGGGAATGACATAACATCAAGTACATTACAGATAAAGGGAAGAAAAATTGCATCATTCTAGATGAAATTAAAATAAATAAGAATTATGTCTTCATGGACAAAGGAAAAGAGAACTTCTGGGATCCCATCAGAGTTTCAATGCATTGGCTTTCTAGAAAGGTCTCAGATTAATATGTTAATAAGAGTCCCAAATTCTACACTGTGATAAAAATCTGCTGATCAACTCATTTTGCAAAGGCTGAGGTATGGGCAAAGAGGAAGTGCAAGCTAATGAGTCTTGAAGCAGCTACACTGTGGTTCCCCAACCTCTGTGTATAGGGAAGAGAAAAAAAAGTCAGACGGCCAATTTGTGYGCATCTCATGGGAACTTTGGTTAAAGGGAGCTTGGCTAAATGGGATTATTCCATACAGGCACCACCATGCCAAAGGTGTCCTATGACATTTAACCAGAAGGAGAATGTGGGTTTGGCTCCAAATAGCCTGATACCTTTTAAGGTATTACCATTAGCTACATAACCCAACCACACTGGTTAAATTATTTTGGCTTCTCTGGCTGAATAATTGCAATTATCTGAATTGCTGGCCATATTTTTCACAGTGAGCTCTGGCTTCCTGTATTTATTTGTCTTTTTTTCTCCCTGGCAATTTTGAYATGGCTCCAGAGTGAACATTATGTTAGTGTCACTTGGTAGAGGATCACTCCCTTTCTCCTCAGGAGACACCTGCTCTTTTCCCTTCTTCTGCATGCATTTGGGCTGAACAGAAGGTTGAGGGTCTGCTCGTGTTCCTGTGACTCGGCTCTGTGCGATGGATCACAGACACGCCATGTGTGGGAACACTGGCTCCTCACTTAGCAAACCTCCTTCTGTGCTGTGTTAGCACAGCACTCAGTACACGTTTCCCATTATAGTTTTAGGAACAAATTACAGAGATTTATAGGAAGATTCAGTCTCACTTTGTTTAGAAAATTGTATCACTCATCTTGTACATAATAGAACAAACTCTACATTCAAAAGGCACAATTAAAGGAACTTAATCATCAAGACGACTTCCAYGAACAGCCTGTTGATAAAAGACTTGGTTCACAGAGAGGCTCATCCTGCTTGTTTTGAAAACTCATGCACTGTTACGTGCTTACGCCTGCCTCTGCTGCTGCGGTAAGGCCTGTTTGGAAGAACCCCTATATGAACATTTTCCCAGGTTTGCCTGTTACAGTCTTTGCCCTTAAATGCATAAATGGCAACTTTCTCTTTACCCTGATTCTGATGTGCATTCCCCTGCTGACAGATTAAAACACAAAAAACAAACAAAAGGCAAAACAGGTTGAGAGACTCATATTTCCTRTAGGCTGACCTCTAGCCAATGCATCAATTTCCTAAAATTCACTTCCAGGAATATTTATTTTGGGGCCGTACCTTCAGCACGGCCTACAATCCCATAAATATGGGATACCAATATATATATATATACATTGCACCAAGCAGTGGAAAAGACAGTTGCCTTTACAGACGTTTACAGATAATAGCTGAAACAAGCAGGAATGCACTGCTTTAACTTTCCTTTAAGATGTGCTGAGTGCCTCAAAAGAAACTTTACAGCAAAGACTCTTGTGAAGCCGTTCTAACTCGGTATGGCTCCCAGGTCAGCTTTTTGCCTTCTCTTTCTGCTGCAGAGGAAAGGAGGTTGCGAATTCACTGCTCCCAGCTTTTCATCTCGAGAGGCTTTGCGCTCGGCTTTCGGAGGGCAGAGAGCCAAGTCAATTCTGTCCCTGTTTCTGAGCTGAGAGAATCTTTCTGGAGCCTTTCTGATCTCAAATAATAAAATTATTGTTTGCTGACCATGCCAAAAATATACCAAACTTCCTGCCCTAGGCCTCATAGTTGCTTTCCCATATATACTGTAAAGCTCACAACCTCTCTTGCTTAAGGTTTAAATTTTTTGGCGATTCTTATTCCATGTATTAGGCATTATAAGCTACGTATAATCTATGAGGAGAAGTTTTGTTAACTTACATGAATAAAACATTTCTGGCAACAGAACATACATACATCCTTAAAATCTGAAACCTCTATGCAACTCTGCTTATTTCCTTTATCAAAACTTTGCATTTTTTATTATTACTTTTAAATAATTACTGCTGTGCCTCACAAGAAAATTGTGGTCTTTTTTACTTCAAAGCCTCAGTTCTGACTTTTTTTCTCCCCAGTTAGTATATTTCTAAATTCCAAAATTAATACGACAGGATTTTCAGAGAACTCAGGGCTTTCAAAAAGCAAAATAAATAATGATGAGTTTTTAGAAATGAATCATCCAAAATTGGAGTCCCTTGCCCCCCCCCCCCCCCCCAAAAAAAAAAAAAAAAAAGTCATCTAACACTTTGCACCTCAGCTTGGAAAAAATATGAACAGCAGAGAGCTAACCCGCACCAGTGTGTCTCAGCACTTACTTCTTTATCCTTTCTCCAAAGGAAGCCACTTCATCAAGGACATTCTGGACACTGACACACACCTCCTGGATGGCATAAAGTTTATTCATAAATCCTTTTTTCTCACTGTCCTAAGGGAAAAAATAGTAGCAATTGTGTAAAAGGATTTTTAGTCGCAGCAAATATGCTATGTATCTATCAGTTAAGTTTCAAAATTGCACGTTATAGATAAATCTAAATAATCTAAATCTTAATAAAATTGGCATTCAGAGATTATTTGCTTGTCCTTTAAACAGTGCACATTGAAAACAAAGATAGCTTAGCACACACATTTAGCACCACATAATTTCATTTGTCATTACAATAGTTTCCAAATACGTATTCAATAACGCAGCTCTCTGGCCTAAGGTGGTTGAAGGCGCCAGCAGTGCATGTTGCGCACGCTTTCAAGGGACGAGCCAAAAGACAGGGGAAGAGCCACTTTTCGGGATGCCCCTTCTCGAGCTGAGGTAGGCACCAAGCAGACGAATGCACCTCTGGAAGCACTGAGAGCAGCAAAGCAGAGGCGCGTCAGCTCCTCAGGGCACGGTTCCCGTCGCTCGCTCAGCCTCGGTACGACGTTTCCGCCTCCCCTACTCCGCCAGCCTCCGCTGGGCCCGAAGGTTGGGATCAAAGAGGGAACGCCGGAGGCGCCCGTCCCGGCACGACGCAAAGGCGCGCGGCTCTTCCTGGGTTAGCGGAGCTACGCCACTTAGCCGGGCAAGGAGRGATGCCGCATTTAGCTGCTCCTCTCACACTCAGGCGGTCATTTTAGGGGCTGTTTAGGGTGCAGCAGCACGCCCGGCGGGCCTCCCTTAACCTATCCCCCCTAGCAGCACGGCATTAGGCTGCCCCTAGTCCACCCGCAGCGTCTCCGCACCGCTCAGATGYGGAAAAGCTGCTAAATACGTGTTTAAGTTGTCAGACATACCCAGCCCTCTATAATCACTCTGTTCCGCCATTCGACTCGGCCAACCAACACGCATTCGCTCACTCTCCTTTTTTTTTTTTTTCTCATTAACATTCAAGCGCATGATATATAATATGCATGAAACACACGTGAGGTGCCACTCCAGCTTCCCCACAACGYGTTTAGCACAGCCTGCGGTTCTGAAAGCTTACAAACGCCAGCCACTGAACCACCGAAAGATGCCACAGAGGTGGCACTGTAGGAAGGCATTTCATTATCTCCTTATTTATCCGGGCTTCTGCGTGCTACTGGACTTTTATTCACAAAGCCACTTACTCATGGTAAGGTAAAAGTCTAACCATAATTTCATTTCTGTTAAATAGCAGGATCCTTTTTCAATTTAGAAAGTGTTTTTCAGAAATCGAGTGATCGAGTGAAAAGTAAGAACCGCTCTCATTTCGATCTCTTCAGGGGTCTCTGATAGCTTTGYGATGAGCAAGTGTTCTCCTTTCTGCCAGCTCCAGCTGACTCTGCCTCCTGGAAGAAGCGTCTATCAGAGGAACAGAAGAAGCCAACACCATGCTGGCCAGGGACACGTGTGCCCTGTCCCACTCTGACAGTCTATTCCCTGTCCCCAAAAGCTTTCTGTTTATCTCCTAATTCAATCAGTCTGCAGCATCAAATCCACACAGAGCCAACAGTGCTCTCACAGAAATGCTGTATTTGACAGGTTTAAAATCAGGCATCACGACAGACAAAAATGACAATTTCTCTYGATTTTTCTCAGATTATATGCAAGTCAGAAGTTCATACTCAACATTTCCAATGGATTGGTGCCACATTATCCTGCCTAGTTTGATTTTGGTTGGTGTTTTCTCAAAATTAGAAACAGAAATAAAAAYAACCCAAGATTATCAAAGAACAGCAAAATATATGATTAAAAAAATTAATATTTTGCTGTTTCAAGCCACACACTGCAACAGTCTCTATAATTGGCCYCAAAACCCCATACCTAAGAAACTGGCTTATATTGCACTTCATTCCTCTTTTTTTTTCCTGATGTTCAATACTTTATTAGCAGACAGAATATTGGTTTGCTTATTTTATTTGGTTTTTGCTTTCTTTATAAACCAGCTTGGGTAAGGAAAATATCATTTAATCATCCAAAGGTATTCTAGCGATACTAGCTCTGCAACTATATTGTCAAGATTTCTTCTGAGGATCTTAAAAGCATTTAGCTGCTACAAAAGACAGATTGGCTATAAATAAACAATCGACAGGGGATAGAGAGAGCGAGCGCACGCGCGAAACTATTTCCAGTAACTCGGTGCAAATTTAAAAGCCAAATACTTCAGAGATAGCAAAACATTCACAGTTTCTCTGGGAACATGAAAGACCTTATGCTGTTGGTTAACAGTAATAATCATCTATATCTCAAAAAATGTTTTTGGTTTTGAAAATGACCGTAACCACAACCACTGAAACCAACTACATCCAATGTCATACAGCACCATTGTATAGTCATTTTTGAAGTTATTTCTTAATATTGGTTTCATTCTTGAAGCCTTGGCAATGATAGTATTATTGGCTTGCGGTATGCAACTTCCTAGGTGGTACCGTATACAGCCAGTGTGTTTCATTTATGTTTATTTGTACTACTACAAAATCATCAGGGAAGAGAGAGTGGCTCTATCCACTCATGTAAAACGCATACTTCCAGCACTGGGCAAACAGGAAAATAATCTGKTTTTTAATATATTAGTAGCAAGCAACTGTGAGCTGTACAGAAATCACAAATACTTCTCTGCTTTGGCAGTACATGCAATTTTTGTCTCTTCAGTTTAAATTCATAGATTCTGCCATCTCTGTAAAGCTATCTTGATTTATAACCAAATTGTGTGAGAAAAGAATTGTATCAGTGTAACAAAAACAGTACTCTTTGCGACATCTCCAGAACTCAACAGAGATTACTTTAAGAGGTCCTGAGGCTGTTTTTCTTTACAAATATTTTACAAGACAAACTTGTACCTTTTTTGAAAATGCATCTGTTTTAAATCATTCTCTAAAAAAAAGAGAGAGAGAGAGAGAAAGAAAGAGACAGAGAAAGAATCATTATTTCCAGTCCCCCCCCGCCCCCACCTTCTGAGATTAAAGAAATTTGTTGACATATTCTGAAGCAGGCACAGACAAAATAGCATAGGAAAGAGGAGGCGGTCAGAAAGATCAGGGTTTGGGTTTGCCTAAACTAATTCCACATGCCCCGCAAGCCATTAGCTGTTTTTTATTTCCTGCTCCAAAGATTTGTGGAGAAAATAATCTGGGCTAGGGAAAAGCTCCACTTATTTTCTTCCAGCGAGATGCTGTGTTAGCAAATACAACATATGAGCCACCTTGAGTGAACCAAGGTTCTTAATAATCCATTTTTCAAACACTAGTGGTATTTCCTTTCCAAAGGACGATGGGCTGTGACTGGAATCAGTTTCATCATTTGTACAGCTACAATTGCCAAGTTTCTGGAAATAATTGCCATTTAAATACTAGATAAATTTATTTACAAATCTAACAACATTTTTATTACTATTTGATTTCCATGATTTGTTTGTTTGCAGGAGGCTTAAGGTATCCGAAAAGCAAGATGTTTGCTGTGGGATGACTTTAAGCATAAATTGTGAAAGCAATGTCAAATTGATGTTGATAGTCTGACTTACAAARGGGAATGAACCCAAAGTAAAGACTGAGATTGTCTCCTCCTACTTCGTAGGAAAGTGTAGACAACAATTTGATATACTGCTTGGCCAATAATAATACTTAACCATTGTAGACTGATTTTCAGCCACAACTAGATTTTACATTTGGGAAAACCAAGGCAAAATAAAACAAAAAACTTGCCCTTAGACTGTATGGATCTAGTTCAAAGGAAAACCAGAATATAACCCATATTGTCTCTTTATTCAGTGAGCTATGCTTGTGACACCACGATAAAACAGGGCCATTTAGAAGAGAATTACATCTCTAACCCCAAATCCCTCTCTTCTTTGGGTTAAAGTGCAATTCTGAAATGCACATTTCAAAAGACAGGGAAAGCAAAAGAAATAAATAAGCCAGACTCAAAAGTAAACTTTGCTAAAGTTATTGGAATTAGACCAGTGAAAAGAAACAGCTTTAAGTGAACAGTGACTTTTTTTAGTACAGAAAATAAAGCTCTGAATAGCTTGTGGTAGGTAACTGGCCTATTAATAACTGGTAAGTTGGCRATAAAGGCACACATCATAAAAACAAAAATCATAGAAGAGTTTTGCCAAGAATAGAAGCAATTTTTGACTTTTAGGAGATACTGTCTGGGAAAGATAGAGACTCCAGATGGATCTTCCAAAAATATCTTTCRTCTCCTGAGCAAGTATGATAGAGCRCTTCTGTACCAACAGAAGTGACTGAGACACAGCCTGGCTCGCTTGTAATAGGTGCAGAGAAAGGAAGGACACTTAGCTGTCACCGGCAGTATCCACCAGGTATCCRGTAAGAAATTGTTATGGCCCTGTCACTTGGCCGCAATGAAGACGTATGTGCTATTCGTTCCTCGTGTCACACTGGACTACCTGTGGCTACATAAATACAGGCGCGCAGCTATCAGTGAGGAATCRCTCTTTTGACCTTCTGCAACAAACCCATAAATCTCTATCAGTTGAACAGAAAAATACCTCAGTGAGGAAACCATAGCAAATTATTTTAACTAATGTAATAAAGCAGGACCCTCTAGACCCTACATAGCAGCCCTTTTACTATGCATTCATGCTAACTCTGGAGCCTACTGTTCACTTGTGTGGGGTGTTTCTGAATCGCTCTTCAGAGTGGAAAGCTGGGGCAGGCTTGGAAGCAGAGCTGAGCCACCCTTATGGAAAGGGGCAGCGCTGCCTTCCTCGGCCACGCTCACGCTCGCGTGCCTTGGAGACCTCTGCTCAGACACGGATGAAGCAGACCCAGAAGCGCTGGGGGGAAATGCATTAGTCCTTTACTGGCAGGAATCATTAACATCTCTCCAGGAGGGCAAGCAGCCAGCTCCTGTTAAATACCATCCTGTGGTCTGGCCACTACTCAAAAACCTGTCACTGGGGATTAATGGCCTCACCAATTACCTCCTAGACTTTAACCTCTGATTTCTGGGAAGGTCACTAAGAGCAAGCCAGTAAGCCAATAGTATGTCAGCTCAGGAGGCACTTCATCTCCTCCAGTTCTTCTGAATCCCTATCAAAAGGCCTTCAGACTTGATGATAGATACACAGGTAACTTATTATCTTAGAATTTTCTCAAGGAAATGGAAAGGAGTCASACAACCAAGTTGACTTGGGAAGTGTGATCATAAGGTTCAGCTGATTCGTCGAGAAGACCATGAGAGGTACAAAGAGCGACCTACAATTGGCCTCCTCCATTACGTCTGTAATGACCCAAAAGCGTTAGGTTGTTTTAACTGCTCTTCCCTCTTGACGGCTGCCACTTGCGGAGTACTGTAACAGTTCACTCTTGTCACTCTTTAGCACGGGAAAACTGTTGCGGAGATAGTGAAAAGCTCTCAAGGGAAGTCTAATGATTTGCGTAACCCACCCTTCAAGGCAGCCAGCCAGTAACTCTTTGGGTTCTAGACTTTTAGTCATTTTAAATAGCGACTGACTATATGCCAGAGAGGCAGGTACTATTTTCTCCCAAGAGCATGACCAAGAAAAAGGCCTGGATAGTACTTGCATGATCAAAAGTAGACTGGCATGATTTAACATTGGACATCAAATCCTAGGGTTACATTAGATAACCAGAATTGCGTCTTCAAACTGCGGACTTGACTCCTGCATATACTACCTGGTACAGCCCCTTCAACGACTGCCTTTTAAAAGACCATCAGTTGTGTTCACAAATGCTAAATATTTCATCTCTGAAGTCTACCTGCTAAYATGGGTCTTTACACGTACATTTTACCACAGAGAGCACTGCATGTAGACAAGGTCTAAAAATAGTTGGTCATGCCCAAATGKATATCAGCCTGAGAATTTCTAAAATATGGAGAATATCACATAATTATTACAAGAGTAGTGCTGTACAGAGAAAGTGATATTTGTGGTTGTCATTATTAAAGAAAGAAGCAATAAAATRTTATTGCCTAGTGAGCATGCAATATTTAAAACAGCAGAAAGTAGGCACAATAGAAACCATACAAACATGCGGACGAAAACATTGAAGATTCACTGTTTATGAAGACACTATGCCTGTGAGCATGAATATTACAACAATCTGTTCTGCCTCAAACATACACTGAGAGTTGATAAAAATCATTTTGAACCTTCTGTGACTTTTTGGCATGACTACCTATATAACGAATTAGACTTTTTGTGTGTAATGAACTGCTGCAGTGCTAGAACGTAAATATAAATTCAGAAAAAAAAAGGCAAGAACAGCAGTAACAGTTCTGGAACAAGTTGRTATTATAAACTATATTGAGTGAAAAAAAAAAGAATACTTAAATGGCAATTCTTTAAGTGAGGATTTTTTTGCCAGGGCTTTTYATTTTCCCTAAATTCCACAGTATTATCCAATGCTATTTACATCTGTCTCTTCCTGATTTTGCTTTCACTGCACATTTTAATAAAGTAAAGATAACTGTTCAGACACAATAAAAAAAACATGAAGGCAATGGTGCCAATTAATGGAGTGACATGCCATTTCACTGCARAGCCATCTAATGGGAGAGTAGGGGGTAAGTGAGAAAAGGACATATGACAACAAAAACATAAATTTAAATATAGAAGAAAAAGAATTAAGTATTTATGCAAGATATTGTGTGGTTAAGCACTGGAATGATGAGAATCTACCAAATACATTTTTCTTTCCAGCTTGACAGTGATCTTCTGTGACCTCCTCCGTTATATTTCTCTTGCATTCAATCATGTTGATGTCACCTGACAAGAGCTAAAGAAGAAATCTCGATGTATCACCCAGTGGTTGTTTGGGATAGCTAATCTAATCAAAACACAGTCTTGAAGTTCGACTAACTAAAAAATTTTGACTGTGTTTTAAAGTCGTCTTTGTAAATTCCAGTGGTTCTGGCACCCTTTACTTGTGAATGGCTGAGAAGACATTGACCATAATTGGTCTCTAKCTGCAGTAAATGCAAAACTGCAATTAACATTCATTAATGTATGTGCTCTTCAAATTCTGGTCTACTATGATCTTAATGTGAGAGAAGATAAATTTAAAAGTAACATCTCAAAGCTCAAATAATGAAAAATAGGCAAAAAGAATGCTTGCTAGTTCTTTTGGGAAGAAAAGTTATTTTCTCTAAGAATGRCACTATTTTGCAAGAGCCTGGAAAGAATGTAAGGTGAAAACAAGCTATACAGGCTACTATGAAGATTTTAAGTTCAGGTASGGGAAAAGGGAAAAAGCAGAAGTCAGAAAGGGAATGATGAATGCTGAAYGATTGTGGTTAATGAAGCACCTGAACTTTGAGATGCTTATTTAAATCAGACCTACACATTCTTTGTTTACTCTTTACCAGCATGAGAGCCCCATCAAAATAATAAATTACTCCATTTTGAATGTTTAAAGTAATCTAAAAAATTGTCTTTCAATAAACATCTATACAGCTGTCACTGATCTTTATAAAAGGAAGATTATGGTGTTCTGCTGGAGTTACACTCATTTAAAATTTCAGTTGCAGTTCTGAAATACACTGGCTTGAATGTAGCAGACTGAAAAGTTAATTTGATGTTTTAGTGTACCCCTAGAACATAATTTTCATTTTCTCTTTGAAAACATTATGATGACAAACATGCTCTTGGGCAGAGGATAAAAAGTAACTACTCATGATCACCTCTAAACAGAGTTAGAACACTATCTCAGAGCCAAAGTATGTTTTCAGATTTACTTTACTGTCTCTGGAAGTTTCCCAGTCCTGTGTTGACAGGATATTATGATCTTATAATTCTTATATAAGTCATTCAACCAAACAGAGATAATGATTCTACACTAAGTTACTGGCTAGACCTGGCAAGCTTAAGAGATATCTGTTGCAACTGCTTCTGCTGCCAAAAGATCTCCATCTCCAATGCAGCACTAAGACAGTAACCTAAAAGATGACACCACGATAGATAGCTGAAGCACAGCAAAGAAAAGGGAGACGCACATTGATCTAAAATATGATTCAGCAATATAGCCTTAGGTCTCCATCTTAGAGTTATTATGAACTACTTTCTAACAGTGTCAGTCTTCCTCCACTCTTCTCAAGGAGGGGAACATTGTCTTCAACAACTACCTTGAGTCAGACATTTAAACTACAGATTATTAATATTGCTGAGATGAGTTTGCTCCTTCCCTCCTTTGGTTGAGCAGGCTAAAAATTCCAGCTTCTTTTCAATCAATGCTATTGCTCTGATGTTTCTCTCTTATGTTCACTGTTATTAACAGTATGGTTAGAGAAACCATACACAATTTTGCATTYCAAAATTCATATGGTTGCGTGTTGGACTGCTGACGTTTTTGGTTCATAAAAACAAAAGAGGTTTCTCCCTGGAAATTCCCATACCCAAACAYACATACACATATCAAATTACTTGGGTCTGGTCACACAGACTATGGAGCAGAGGAACCTAGACACGCCTTTACCACTGGTGTTTGCCACCCAAACAGTGCTCTTTGGTGACTATCAACCAAACATTTTTGGCCACTTCAGAGTCCAGTGATTTAATGCAATGACAAATTATTATGAAAAAAGGAAAAAGAAACTGTTTTCTCGAGGACACTATTTGTAAAGGGCAACCATTCAGAGACTTGAAAATAACAGGCCACAGTCTCAGCTGATGTATGCTATCCTGAGGTCAAGAAAACYCAGATGATTTATACCAGTTAAAGATCTAATCGTAAAATGTGAAATACCTAATTGCTGTCAAGTACTCAATGATTAAACAAAATTCCATTTTTGTTTTTGGGTGGTCTAATTCTTAGCTAAGCTAACAAGTATACGTTATCTGAAATCTTTCATTCAAAGTGTGAATCTATAGCAAGAAGGATGAAAATAGTAATATGTGAGATCTGGTCGACTTCATTCATGAGAGGCTTGTGTTTAAAGAAAATCATCTTGAAAACAGTTTGGAATTGAATCACAAAGCAGTGCCCGAGATGATGGATGTGAGACCCACAAATGCTCCAAAGCAAAAAGCTATGATCATGCCAGCTCACAAGAAATCCTATCATTTCTAGAGCAAGAAAGATTAAGTAACATTCCTAAGATAATGCAGATATATACATTTCAAACGGTAGGTACAATTATTCCAGGAATCTATCAAATATAAGTGTATTGAAGAAAGCCTTTCAAATATGTTGCTTTTTTCTATAATTCCCCCGGATAAAAGGATACAGTGGGCAAGGAGTGACATATGAACCAAAAACTTTATCTGTGGTCTCTTAGGAGAAAGAATGCAGAGGAAAGCTTGAAAACGCTCCACTGCTGATTTTCTCTGTATCTGTTTATTTCACTGAAATGTTAAGGAAAAAGCAGTCCCTCCTAATATATTAGAAAGTTCTGAAATTTTGGACCAGATCTAAATCTAGACCACCTAGCAAAGATGCTCTGGGGCCATGAATATGCAAAATCACAATGTAGGGCAATTTGTAACAATGTTATCTTGATGTCTAGCCATTACAGTAGTCTGTTCTACATTCATTTTAAATATGCTCCAGCATGTTAATGTCTCAGAAGGAAAGGAGCACATATTTATGCTGGACCACAGTAAAATAYACTCTGACTGAAAACTCTAAGAGGTGTTCAGGATTTGTATTACAGGATACAATACAAGAAAGAAAGAGTTGCTCAAAGGCAACGTCTTTTACAAAAACGTCTTTGTTATTTCAGAAAAACAAACGTTTGTAGCTGAAGTGAAAGCTGTATACTGTATGTACATACCTGTTACTTTACAATAAAAGATGTAGAAAAAGCTACTAGCTTATTCGCAGTCATCTTACAYAAATTTGCTTTTGAGAAACGAAACTCACTTAGTTGAAACGATAATGAATGGGGATATTTTAGAGGAAAACATGTAAGCAAACTACTGATAAAATTACATACAAAACCCCTATGATTAATGTGATGTTGGAAWAGTAGCTGATAAAATAAGTGGCAGGAAATACCTTTTTTCTTTTTTTTTAATTCTTCAGGCAATATTAACTTGACATTGACTGCTCATGACATGGAAAATATACTGGATCAGAGATGATACTATTTATATTAAATCCCAAGCAAAGAAGAAAAAAGCCAGCTGAGATATCTAATTTACAGAAGATAAAGAACATGGAATTTATCYGCCTTTCTAACGAAACAAACAAGCAAACAACTTTATCCAGTCACTGTGTCACATGCATTTCCCCACTCTACTTTTTTCTCATCATCTCTTAACTTCCACATTGTCATCTGAAAACTTAGAAGTACCAAGACCCACAAATACACAAATGCTGGACGAAGAGGGCTGGGAAACCTGCAGGGACTGAAGAGCTTAACAGCAAACTAACAAGTCATTGTAGCTTAACACTTCAGAGTGGATCTTGGGCATTAGGAAAAGGAATGCATGACACATGACTGTACTAGCGGGCAAAAAGGGCAATCAGCAGCATTTGGCACTTGAAAGGAGGAAGAAAGAGTTGGTGTTCAAAGCATGATGCACTGCTGGAAGTGGACCCTTTTGAGCATAGGGTTACCTTCAGGATAGAAAATAGGGTATCATACAGACAAAGACAGAGCATCTTTCCCTTCCTAAATCCCTGATCCTTCCCTGACATTTTCACAAAAGCCTTCACAAATGCCAGAGATCCATGTAGGATGACATCAGCTTCAAAGGTTTGTTCGAGCCAGCTGTTTGCAGATGCCTGAGCGCTGTGCTGCCTCCTGTTTCTCCAGTTCTGCCATTGCCATCTAATTGATGGTGTTACATAGTGCATGATCTCTAACAAGGTGTGATCTATTTAGAATAACCTAATTTATTCCCATAGGCTTTTTTGGTAGAGAACACAAATTAGTCCTCCATATTAAAAAAACAACAACAACTTTTTTCTTCCAAAACTCATTGCTCGTTTAAGTGACACTCAGAAAAGAAACCACCACCAGCCAGAGTGCAAGAATTCAACGACAGCTCTCATCTTCAACTTTCAGCAAACACTTCTTGTATTATTTATTGTCTAGTAAATAAAGTTTAAATGCTTTTCAGCCTTGCTTGCAAACTTGCTACCCATTTGCAGTCCAACCACAGCAGGGAATAAAGCTGCCATCATACRACGTCTTTTTTCTCCTTTGTGTGCCTGCTTTCCATAGATTTCATTATTTCTCCTGGATCTGCTCTCATTGTCATATCTAGGCCACAGCAATACGAAGTAAACAGGAAGAAGGTTTGTGAAATTTTTATCATCCCTGAAACAACCGGTTGGGAGGCTATACTGTATTCAACCTTTTCCAAAGAAAACAAGGAAAAGAGCAGGTGCTATTCCTCTAGAAAAAAGATCTACGCTATTTTAGTCTGACAGTTTGAGATGAAACACACAAACACTGAGATATTTGGACTTTGTGGCATAACAGTTAGCAATAGACTGCAGAGAGCAACTGCACTGGGTTAAAATTTGTGAAGGGCCAAACGTACAATACAGATAGATAGAAATACCCAGACTTCTGCTAAAGTTGTTTGCTATTAAAYGCATGCCAGGATTATTTGTGCAGGGCATCAGATGGGGGAAATGCCCATACTCCTGAAACAGAGAGAAGGGTCAACAGCAGAGACCAAGAGAAAAGCRCAAGCAGAGGTCAAAGACGTACTGAGACTTCCCAGAGCATCTTTCAAGGCTTCAGAAAACTGTGGTTCAAAAGCATCCGGAGCAAAAGGGCAGTTCCCTATTTGTACTAACTCTCAACGGATTTTTCTTCCACGAGTCTGTTGAATCTCCGTTTGAACCTACACAAGCGTTAAGCCTCCGCCCCGCAGTCAGTAGTTCAGCTATTTCACTGCCAGCTCCATTAGAGCTTCTGGGCAAACGCCAYCCGGCCCTGAGAATTTGTTATTGTTTATTTCGATTTGTTCTATAACGTCTTTTACCAACGCACTGATTCGAAGCAGATCCTCTGTCACAACCCCTATGGGAACCTCCCCRACTCTTCCACAATGAACAAATTTGCAAAAAATTAGAAGTAAAGCTTAAATACAAGGCCCTCATGTAGCTTATTTTTAAATGTTCCTGCTCCCATATGTAAGGTTATCTAGAAATTTCAATTTATGACTAAATTTATTGAAACATTTTAGAATATAAGAACAGCCCAATCAATATTGTAAAAGCAAATGATAATTTACATTTTCTTAGAGAATTTTTTATGAAGTCTCTAAAAGAAAAAGGGTATTAAAATAATTCCTAAGTCAGGGGAAAGAGGTAAAACAGCACATATATTTCAGAAGATTAATAGTGAACTATCATAAAATTTGGTACTAGAGCTGATGTTATTTAATATATTTATTAATCCACATCAAAAAGAAGGAAGGCTGAAATGACAAAATTTATATGTGACAGAATTACCTAAGGTGGTGACGACAAATTTCTGAAGACTGTAACAAAGTTAGATGAATGACTAACACTAGTAGGTTAACTTCACTTAATGCCATTATAACCTAAAGAAACACTGAATACTGAAATACTGAATCCAAGTTAAAAAAATAAAGGTAAAAAAAAGAAGATCCAGAAARAATGGAGACTGAAGCCATTGAAATTATGAAAATTGTGGAGGAAAAATAAGACMATGAGCAACAAAGGATTGGGACATTTTTACATTTTTTTACAAAGAAGATGAACAAACATAATCAAGACATACAAAATAACAAATGGTTTAGGGAAAGTAAATTGGGACTCCTAATTATTCTCATATGGAGTTAGTGTGAAATGTTGCATGAACTTGAAAAGGCAGCAGAGGTAAAACCGATGAAAGCAAAYTCTTTCTTTCATACAACATGAAACTCATTTGTGGAACTTGCTGCCCAAACAGCGTTAACATGAACAGATTAATAAAATTAATAGCAGTATTAAGCACACWTATGGACACTTCCCTGTGAAATAGATATCAAAAGAGTAGGTATAACAACCACCCTTCACTTGAGAYAAAAATCTGTCATGGAAGTAAAGCAAAAAAGAGTCTCCACTCAGAACACAGAGAATAAGTTACTATGAAAGTTAAGCATACGCAACACACATGAGCTGAAAAGCTTTGCTGTTTATTACCTGAAATACTTGCATATTTGTCAAAAGGAACCAGAGTCAGAGGAGCAGTAAGYGATCAAGAAATCAATAGACAGAATCACGGAACCACAAAGTCTCTTCTTTCAAATTCTCCTTACAGGGAAATCGGAACTTCCAATAGACTTGCTAAATGAAGACCATCATAAAAGTATCTTCCAACTCTGGCACTAACTTTTTCTAGCAGGAAGAAAAACTCTACTTTCGAAAAACCATTCCCAATCCAGCRGAATAAATGGTTAGTTTTATCTTGGTTTTTTGGTTAAGGAAATTGGAATTAAGAGAATGAATGACATGCTCGTTAATCAATCACACTGAAAGTTGTATCCTAAGACCTATTTTGTGTTTCCTTCTCTTTCTTCTGCAAATCCATGCTTTGAAATAGACTGTATTTACCACATTTATTTTATTTACTTATTTTGGTACCATTTTGATTATGGTTGTACAACAGTATGGATGAAAATAAAATATTTAAGAGAATATTCACCATTCTTGAGAGGCTGGGGGGAAGGGSATCAGAATATCTTCCACCCGTTTTCAAAATGAAAATCACCTCTCCTGAAAACCCCTATGATATATACAAAAATATGATAGCATTTTTCTTTGTTTTGGATATTGTCTCCATGATTTTTGGATTATGATTATTTGGATTTTACTTATATTTATTTACATGATGAAAGAGCTTAAAAATCAGTTCCTTCCAGTCAATGCCTCAAAATTTAGTACGAATTTCTTTCTCATCCTAAAGTATTGAGCTTTACTTTCACGATGACTCCAAGCTTTGGAGAAGCCAGTAGTCCTGAGTTTACAGCTCCCACACAGCATCATACCGTATCGCTTGAGCCCAGAAATTTCATTCCCTTTGTATTGAATTTAGTTCTTTTGATTCCTGCACAGTGGAAAATACTAATGCATGCAGTGGAAAATATTAATGTAGCGCTATGGAGGGAGGGAAAGGGAGGGAATTCGCTAACAAGGCTTATTCAAAAACACCAKAGTGTAGGCTCTAGGAGCGTGTAGGGAGCAAAGCATTGGTCTGCGGTACCTGGAAGCACCCRGGAAATCCCAGCACGGTGCTACGCTAACGCAAAGGGGATGTGAGGAAGTTCCCTTGGTAACTGCAGCTGGCATGGCCTGACTGGAGATCCCTCAAGGGCTTCATCCACAATCGCTCCCCACCGCGGGCACAGGGACCAAGCACTTGATTAGTGCAAGCATTAATATTCATCCGTAACAAGATTAATAATATTATTAATTATAATATTAACAACCATAATTATTAAGACTTCTTTTGTTGTTGGCTCTAGGAAAAGGAGAGGGGAATGGTGGCACCAGAGTCAAGTGGGCATCAGCAGCCTCTAAGAAGGAGCCTACGTTAAAGCAGGGGGCAGAAAAGCAGGTAGCTACATCAAAGCTATTATTTAACATAACCCTTCCATACATTCATTTCTTTCTAACGTTTTTATTTGCTACTTATATGGCACAAAGTCTCTTGGCTGGTTCCAGGGATATTATCACTTCAGAGCTGTTGTGCTGAGGTTTCCCCTCCTCATCTTATTTAAAATTATGGAGCAAAATGCAAGTCTCTTAATTAAGAAGGATTTATATTATTAAAGGAAAGACCTAAATTATTCATTTGGAATATTATTAGAAAGGAATATGTTTTAATTTCATTCACACGTTCAATTTTCCTCATTGTTACTATAAATGTTACTTTCAATAAAAAAAAGAAAACTCAGCCGCAATTTAAGTAGTTTAAAGAGAAATCTAAATCTGCAAAATGACAGGGATGACTGAACTGCAAATTATATATAGTTTTTAGCACAGGTATTTTAGTACATCTAATCACAGTTCCAGTTTCCCTCTAGAGTGTAAAAAGTAGGAAGAATTGTACATAAGATAAGGAGGGAGAAGGAAGAAAAGAACAATTTCCTAAGTGCAAAAACATTTGAAAGTACTAATAGAAGGCAAGCTAGCTAGCATATGGAGGGCTCTGGCCATGCTTCCGCGAAGCCCAATCCTCCTTGTAGGCTTTTGTCAGGCAACAGCTCTGAAGAACGACACTGACCAAGCCCAGAAGAAATGCAGAAAGCCTGTGAGCTATTGCCACCTCCGAAGGGAAAGAGCCGCCCCCACCTCAACTCACCAACTACAGCGTAGGTGCCCCTTCTGGGGGAGAAGGAATATTTTAACAGCACCATGGAGACTTTGGTTTTTTTGTAGGGTAAAATCCCCTTGACTGCGGGCTCTTATTTTTCACATAACTTTTTGAAGGAAGTACAGTTTTTCAGGTTCAAAGTGTGAAAATGAATTCCTCTAACTCTTTGTCTTACCGGGGAGCTGACAGGAAGTACAGRAACAATCTGCAACGGCATGCAGTAATGAATGTAGGAAAACAAAACTGAACAAAAATGCATCTTTTACATTTCAAAAACGTAGTATCAGTTTTGAGACCAATTTTGGTTAAAAATAATCATCAGGTTATCATCATACGGACTTCAGTTCTAATAGTGACGATGGGCATAGTAAACCTCATTATCTGCAAATATTTTGAGGCTTTTAAATAAATAAGGCATTTTATTTTGGGCAGCACACACAACATACAGTGCTCATTGACATCAAACACACCAAGGGTTCTCCAAAATCTCCCTGTATTTGCATCAAAATCTACAGAGCCCTCATCATGATGTCCTGTGAGCTTCTCTACCTGAACATGGGAATAGTCCTACATGTTTGGCTACTTTTTTTTTTGTTTTCAAGTCTGATGTATTATTTTACCTAGAATAAAAGCAGGGGGTGGGGAGGAAGAAGCCATTATCATCAGGATCAATCTCCTCATCATTTCTGAAAATGGGAAGCAAATTTTTCTCAATTCTTTCAGCACTTATTTTGCCATGAGTTTTGAAAAATAAATGTTAGTAGAACAGTAAGATTGTTGGATAATTACATTAATAGTTTAAGCATCGCTATTTCCCCAAAATAGTCTCCAGAAATTATCATGTCTCCTTTGTAACTTATTTTTTCCATTTTCGGTTCCTGAAAACATTTTTATAGGATGTCCAGTATCAGATTGGTTTTAAATAATTTTATCTCCCTCCTCATATGGTAGGGGTATATTGTTTCTCTGGCATTTTTTTTTTATCATTGTTAAATTTGTAGAAACCCCTTTTTATTTATTCCCTTTGTGCCTTTTAACTGATTAATTTGTCCCCTTTCTGCTCTCCTTGACCTCTTCCCATAGAAAGCTCTAATCAACTGTATAATCTAGTTTGGCCACAAATTCTTTTTTCATTTTCAGTACACTTTTTTTAAACCTTCGATTTTTAAGTAGTTTCTCATGAACCTAACATAGTTAGGGTATTTCTGAATTCTGTTCCACCTAGAAGAATTATGAATTAACACAGATCACTTTGGTTTTCTGAACTTCAATATAATTTATGGGGGGGAAAATAATCTCTGATATACTGAATTCTATGTACTTGGCCACAAATTCCAAATTGCTGCGTGTATTATCTTGGAGATCGAATTTGGACAAATTCTATCTATACGGTTGAAATGCTCTAGAAATGCAGAGTCCTGCAGGGAATTTGCTTGGGAATTCTTCATTGATTGTCCTCACATATCTAAGGGAAACACAACGAAGTATACAGCCATTTTCTTTTTTTCTTTCCTTTCTGCCTTTGCCAACCTTTTTCCTCTGACTCACTCCCCCTGTACTTGCTCACATAAAAGTCAACTGTGCTGTTCCTTATCAAACTGTAATTTCCTAGAACTATTAATATTTTTGACAAATGACACCATTCATGGACTTACTATCTCCTGGAGTTTGGAGCTCTGCCTAGCCAATGCATGGGAAATAAGCAGGAGAAGAAATGCTTAAAGAAAAGAGACAGAAGAGAAAACCCTTTTTTTYCCCACTATTTTTTCACTATTCAAGTTCTAGACACAGGAACAGACCTATGAATGTTAACAGTCAATTGAAATCACACATTAAAACGTTCACATTTAGTATTAAAATGAGAATGAAGAAAAAATATCTGTAAAACTTTGCTTTGAAATTTATGTACTTCCATTTGTTAATGACCTAAAAGCATAATAGTAAAGCTTTTTTTTTCCTACAAAATCTGAAAGAAAAAAAAAATCCATTCAAAGATCTGAGTCATTGGCATCAAAATGTAAATTACAGACCAGAAGTGTGAAGATTTGGAATGGGGGGAGGTCAAGGGGGTAGAGAGTGGGGAAAATTAGTGATTTTACTCAAACCTTAGAGAGAAAAAAAAAAAAAAAAAAAAAAAAAAAAAAAAAAAAAAAAAACAAAAAGGAATAGCAAATGAAGCTTCTTCCACTGTTCTGACAATAAAAAATAAATAGCGTATTGGTAGGAAAAATTTTTTAAAACTCCAATAAAACCTCCTTTTCTACTTTTTAGTTACCCTGATTTAGTTATCTGAAGAAATACCAGGCTACGTTCTACAAACCACATCAGATCTTACAAAATGTTTTACTTGTTCTTGCTTTTTAATTCTGTCATGCTTCTAGCAAATGATATTTATTCAATATCCAACAGAGTATACCTACCTGTGGTGGCATCTCAGTATATACGAAATCTCTTTACAGAACTGTAATTTGGAGGTATAGATATGCTGAACTTTCCCTGTTTCTCTCTCAAGAAAGGGCTCCAGGAGTGTGACTACATCAGCAGGCATGGACTTGCTCATCTGGACTATCAGCGTTGCACGGTTTCTCATAGAACTTTTGGGGGAGGCTTCCACAGCGAGAGGTGCCTTTCCTCGACTTGTTGGCTAGGAAGTCATTGCACGACTGCATTTGCAGAGAAGGTTGATGGCAAGAGCTGTATGAAGATTTGGTAAACCATGCCAATTAGGAGTGAAGTAATATATATCATACACAGTTTGGTCTTTTGGGGGGGTTTCACTAGAGCTGTCACCCAATTCCACTGTCCTAAGTGAGATGAGTCACTGAAAAAGCAGATGGAAAATGAAAGGACCTGAAATGCTCGAGATCAGAAGGAAGAAGGAACAGTTAAAGATGGTAGTTAAAGCTCAAGGGAGCATAAAAATCAAAAAGATGAGCAGAGACAATCAAGCTCAATCAAGTGAATACCTTAGTAGACCTTTTTCTCTTGGGGTGGCAGGGGACAGGCTGGTTGACTACGGCCAATGAATGAACAGTCCCTTAAGTCTGACTGCCACCAGAGGAAGATGCAGTATGAATCAAACCTGCCATATTTTCCTTTCAAAGAGAGAGAGAGAATGAGGGTTTTCTAATGGTCTCTACCTTACGGAGGTAAGATGCAGACTCCTCAAATATACTGTCTTCAAAAGATTAGTATTACAAATCTTAAAGTTATTGTTGTTTGCTTAGTGGGCTGTTTCTTCCCTTAAGCACTATTAATTGAATTCTTGTTTAAATTCTTTTGAAAAGCACCTTTAATCTTATTTAAAAATCAACTTTTACTAAGCCTCTGTAGTCTCTCTCCTAATATACAGATTATTGATTTGCAAACCAATAAAATCTATGAACTACACATAGCTACGATCTGAATACTCTGACCATTTTTGAAATGTACCGAGAAAATTTCACTGGAGGAAAAAAAGAACTTCAGCATTTACAGGAAATGCTATTTCCATATTCATACACTAAGACTCCAAAATTCAGCAGAGAACTTGTTTAAAAAAAAAAACATTGTGTAAGAACATATCCTTTCTGAATCAATACATACTGAAGACGATGGGGAAAAAGGATTATGCTGCATAATAGATGTTTTTAAAAATTTAGTAACAAATTTGCTCTTGAGCTATAACACCATATAATATAATTTTTGATAATGCAACTTTAAAGCTCCCCTGAATAGACTATAAGATCTTACTTTTTAATGGAGTGTCCAGAAACTACAACTATTACTATGTAAAATATTCCTCTATTAAAATGCATGGCTGTATATTGTACTTCAGAAAATAGCTGACTAAACTTTTTCTTAATCTTCACTATATGCTATGTATTGATCTAAATATTCCGGCAGCATTTGTGCTTTCAGACCGGAAAGGAAAGCAGCCCTGGGACTTCACAAAATAGACAAGAAGATGCTTTAGTGTACACAGACACACAAATTTCAAATTCCACTCTAAATTTAAACAGTCCAACCATCAATTAACCGTCTAATTAGCAGAAGAGAATGTATTGCATAGGAATAATATCCACTTTCCCCCCTGCAGTTACTGGTGTTTAACATTTTGATCAAACAATAATTAAGGGCCAAAAAATAACTTTTCTGTGCTTAACTTTAAATCACAGTTAATGCCACAGTTAATGAATTAAAGGGATAACGAAACACCGTCACATACACCAAAGGTAGACGCAATTGCAAAGTTTTTTTTAGTGTAAAACACCAAAAAAGCCTATTTGTTGACCAATTGATTTTAAGCTACTATTTCTGATTACAAGAATGTTTCCTATTAGCAATGATATTTTCACTTTTTTACACTATTGAAGAAAAACAGAATGTAATAGTTAGTAGTTTGATAACATAAAATACGTTCTCCACGTCCTAGACTTTATTACTTCCAAGACTTGAGCAAACTAACACAAATAAAAAAGATGGGGGCAGAGAAGGAAAACAGGAGAAAGGAAGGAAACAATACTTAAATATTTAATAAATTTCTCCCTCTCATATGGTTTTAGAAATGTATGAAAATAATCCATATTCATTCTTCAGCTCAATTGCTTACAAATAACTTATCTATAGAATCAAGTAAATCTGTCAGCTGTGCAAGTTGACTTCTCCATGTGCTATCTTGAGATAAGCAAGCCTGTAATATTAGATTTCCACTGACATAATTGTGCATGAATTCTGATCTGATTTACTATTACGTGGTGCAAAAGGTGACACATTCTCTTTAATACAGCCTATTAGAAAAGGAAAGGAATTGCCCGTGCATGAAATCCGAGGAGTTTGATTGAAAGACTGTGGGACTTTGAGGTCAACTCCGTGGAAAAGTAACTTGGCTCAACTACCCCAGGCACTAAGCACTGTGACAAGCAAACCTAACACCCAGCGTAGTTACTCAGTCAGACAATCAATAAAAACATTACATTATCTGACTGCTACAGCTGTATGTTAACCTATCGCATTACCTCGTCTGTTCCCAAACAAGCCAAACACGCATTTACTGCTCAGGCAGATAATACAGATACCACCCCAATCCTTATGTCACATTTCATACTAAGCCAGAGTGCTAAAACTACTGTATTGTTTTTCCATTTGTCACAAGTTCTAATTTCAAGTATATCTAAACTGTACACCAAAGCTACACGAAAAGCGTCACAGAGGCGGCACAGCCCACGACTTCAGGGTACGCCAGAGGTCGGGTCAGCTCTGCGCGGACGCCTGCAGACGACACGAGTTCTGCGTGTCACCTGTCTGTCTGGTTATTCTCCGGTCTCTGCTAACCACTGCAGAGGAGGTAGAKACTCACAAAAATATTTTTTCCATATTGAAAAGCAATATATTCTTCCCTGCACTTATGCTTAGAAATGTACAGAACTGTTTCAATTGGAAGTTCCCATGCTTAACGAATTGGCTCCTAGGGCAGTGCTGGGGGAACACCTGGAAACAAAATTCCTGCTGGAAAGTCTCTAGGAATCTAAAAGTATCTGTGAATTAGGAGCTGCATGTCCTAGAGCTTCTGCTGGGAGGGGTGGAACGAGTCACCCTGCCAGAACAGAAGCATATTTGAGGCTTTCTGAAGGAAATKTATTCAGGGGATAAAACTACCATGGTAAACTGTCACACCTCTGAAGCTTCTATGGTGCTTACCAGTAGATGTATAAAACTCTTACCTATAAAATGAAAAGGAAATAAAATGAAGCTAATTATACGCAGCACTTGYCCATAAGTTTCACTGATGCCAAACTTGCTTCTCCGGCTGCTAGCTGACGAAGGCTCAGTAGCCGCAGCCTCTGCTTTCTGTTATGCTGAGTTCTGTCCTTGCGCTTGCTGCTGCACAAAACCAGGTTTGTAATTCCATTCCGCATTTATCTAGAGGGAATTTTGTACTTAAATTCTTTGGCATGGGCCAGTTTCATTCAGTCAGGATTGTATTTTGGCTGGATGATCTATCCAGCAACCTCTTTACTGGATGTAAAACAGATTCCCAAATCAACATTTATAGTAAACAGTATGAAATCTTCTACTGACATATCTGTACTTCAAAYAGCACAGAATATATACACATTGTTTGCAAACTCCTGCAATTTGTTTTTCTATATTCTCATGTCTTATTAATGGCAACCGCATAAAGCACACAAATGCCYGATCAACTGCCAAATTTCTGTAGTTCAAATCACAACTTTTTTTTTTTTTTTTTTAAACAAATATTTCAGTGAAGTGGAAGTCACATACCCAGCTCAAAGGGTAGGTACTCAGTTGKGCTGAGCTGTGAGCCTCAGCAGCAAACCTCAACTGAGAAAGCAGACCATGATCTGCCTCCCATTTTGAATAGATCCATGTTGCTGTGCATGCCATAAGACTTTGTATTCTCACTTAGCGTTACCTTCTGCCAACATTTCATTCACATGGACTATATCACTTGCATGTCTCTCTACCAGGGACTGAGTCCATCCAGCACTCATCCTTATGCTGCCATATGACAAACTATCTCAATTCTTCTATAAGGTTTCCAAAATTGTGCCTTACCATGCCTCTGCYTTTGGTAGGACTTGGAAGAAGAATTGTTCTGTAACGTGGACTTTGGATTGCCCTGTTTTTTCTAGAGGTTCCTGGATAGCAAGTTCAAAAAGCATCTAATGCAGGTATTACGGACTGCTCTTTGAAAGGCGGAAGAGAGAAGTATATAAATAAATAAATAAATAAATAAATAAAACTTAAAGAGATATTCAGGTGTCTGACAAATACTCAAGTATCGGTAAATGCCTGTCTTGCTTACAGTCACAAAAGAGGTTTCTTGCAGTAGCTAAAACAGAACTCAGGTCTCAGGGCTCTGTGTGAAAGTGTGTTTAAAAATTCTGATAGAGAATGAGAAGTGGCCCATTCCTCCTGCTTTTTTAAAGCTACGTAGCAACCGAATGCCTTTGGAACTATGGAGCCAAATGGCCTGCACACACAGAGAGGTTTCCAAGAGAGCCCAGCAGTAAAAGTTCTTGCTCTTTTCCTTCAATACTCATCATTTCTTTCCCTAGTCAGAGAAGATCATACAGGTATTTTTACCACTTCCATTTTATAAACTCACTTTTTGAGCAGCTAGGTTAAAAAAAAAAACACTTTTAATTGTCTCAAAGAACTCCAATCTGTTTAGTTATATTAATCAATAACATTAAAGAGAGAGAAAAGTGCAGGGCAAAATTATGTTGCATTCCAAAAAAACCAATACAATTAAGACATACTCCTCATTTGATTAAATAATCTATTCAATTATACTTGGATTACTTAATAAATGAAGAATATTACCTTTACTACATCAGTCACAGTTAAAAAAATTACACACATGAATGACTATAATTCATTCAACAGTTTATAGACCTACAGTCCCCCCAGAGACTATCATACACACATATCCTTGAGTGCCAAACTTTGGATATAACTATCAGAGATTCTGATTTCACTAATTTTGATTTAACTCCAGTAATTTTGATAACATTTCAGAACTGCACCCAGGTAAAGAAATCTGACTTCACTAAGAACAAAACTTCTCAGAAGGCTTTCCAAGTTAGCTGTCCGCAAAGGTACACCATTTGGTCATGAAGCACATTCGATGCCCCGATACCGGGCAGGATGAAAACTGCTTTTTCATGCAAGCACCTAGRCAATAGGCCCACACAGTCCATGCAAATTCCAGCTAACCAGCACCAAGAAAATGAGCTCAACGACTGAGAATCAGGATGATCCAGTGATCAGAAAAGAGCATCAGTTGCTATTCCAGTCTACAGGCTGAAGTAGTATACCCCATCATCTATGCTATGATTACTACATAAATCTTGTGTCCCCTATTGCCCAAAGTACAGTGATCAAGTGATGACCAATAGAAATAATTAAATTTAGCCAAATTGTACTGAGAAGTTTCTCTGTCATTCCAGCTACATATTTTTTGCAGCTTGTTCTATTGTAGGTTTAGTTTGATACATACATATAGATAGTCTAACTTACTTTTCTTTTCTTTTTTTTTTTTTTTTTTAAGGAGGACAGCATTTTTATATGCAGCTACAAATTTAACTGGAAGCTGTTATTAGAGTTTGCATTTACAGCTATTATGTAGGTGCTATGCACATGTAGAATCTAAGGTACAGATACTCYTCATTTCAATTCAATTYAATTTCATTCAAWTTCTTCATTAAATTCTGATTTTTGGTTTTTTTTTCCCCCTCTATTCCCTCCACTCACTCCCTACTTTATTGATTTTCTATAAGGCATTTATTTTATAGAAAATAATTGCCAGTACAATAGGATTACAATCTTCTCTTTAATACTCCATGGTTTTGTATTCTGTATCAGAGTTATCTTTCTTTCTCCTCATGATCTATTCGTGGTAGAAAATGCAGGGCATGCTTCTGAGACAAATTACAAATGTATCTTGGCTTGAAAACAAAGCTAGTACCTCTCAGCAGAGATGATTACAAACTTTTAAATATATTTTAATTCGACTACATAACATTATAAAATCTTTGAGTTATCTTGGAAAAAAAAACTGACTGATATCTGCTAGGAATTTTTCAAATAATTACAGCCTAGACAGAGTAGCCAAAGGTGCAAGCTATTTTAATATTTTGTATTAATAAAATATTGTTACTGTTAACAAGAAGTTAAAAGAGCATAGTGCCCGTACTGCGCGTCTTCCACCACTTAAATCTGCAGTATTAGTCACAGGCTTGATTCTGCAGCATGCTGTGGGCTTCTCACAAAATGCTGAGCTGGAATTCTTTGTGTTTATCTGAAATCTCATCTGGAACTTGTTCAAAGAATAAAGCTATGTGGGAAGCATATCTAAATTTCTTAAATGACGAAGAAAAACCTTTATTATATGCATACRTTATGCATATTGACCACTACATTGTTATTACCTAACTGTAAAAATCCATTTGATAGTTTGTTGATAACTTGACTTCATGTCATTTAACTGACCCTTATTTGCTAAGGCCTGTATAAGCCAGAGTTTGGAAGGGAGCCAAAAAAAGAGAGAGAAAGCAGATTAAACTGTAGATCTGTGGTTGGCACAGGTTTAGCAAGCAGTACAGAATATACGGAATGCACAATCTCATGCTATTTCTTTGAAACACTAGCAYTAAATTTATGAGAAATGCCTGAACCAAACAAACTACAGCATTTTTTCCAGTTCTTAAAGACATAATATGACAAAGAAATGAAATTAGACAACAGCAGTCCACTATTAAACACCAGCTGACAACTGAGATAACAGGAAGTATCCTTGCCATTTTAGTTTTAGTCATATTGCAATTGAAGACGAAAGTTCGTATTCTCTAGCTAAAAAAACATCCTTATGACCTTAAATCTACAGTCCCACCTACCCTAATCACAGCATGGCATTAAAAAAAAAAAAGGTTAATAAAACACAGACTGTTTTGATGAAGCAAATAATATACCGATTGCTATTGATAAAATGTATTACTYTTACTAAATACCTACGTTTGAATACTTATCATCCTCAGTTTATTACTTCTGAACTCTGCAGTTCGGGAATGTCAAGAAACAGTCCTCCATCACACGTCCCCAAGCCCCCATCAGCGCGCGCCCACACGGACCTCATCAAGTAGCCCAAGAGCTGCCCTTTCACTGCGRGTAAGTGACTAATATCTAAGCTGGCTCTAAAGAAAGACACTTTTCATAATCGCCCAACAATCTGCTAAGTGAAAACATATGGGTAGGCTTAGGTAAAGCCTGCCAGGGGTCTTTACTGAATGGGAAACAGGTGCTCCAGTTTTGTGCCATGGAACACCCCATTTACCGCTAAGTCCAAAGGTTACAGGACTAATAGCTGCCTTGCGGTAATCAAGGCAAGCAAAGACACCAGCCATGGTCAAACATCTGGGACATATTTTACATACTTGCAACATATGCTTCAGTTTCAATTAAAGTGAGGCTTTGGCACATTTATTAATCTTTTTACTTTTATCACATAAGAAGACCCATTGACCTGACTTTTCTATTATACCATATGAAAAAACAGAGAAATAATAAAAGCCAGAGGTCACTGCCAGCTGGTATTACAAAATGTGCATTTCTTTCCTCACAAAGCTTCATTCTGCACAAAGCTTTAGAAATACACACACACACGAACTAAAATAATATGAAACTGTGCTCCTTCTATTTTGATGCACAGATATAAAAAGAACAGCAGTGGTTAACAGAGGATGACTGAGCATCAAAAAACCCCGAAACACCAAAAACCTCACGCTAACAGAACTCTAAGGAAAAACATGCAGTCCTAATTATACACTTAGATTTTACCATTTAGCTCAAAGCAATACAACGCCCACTCCACGGACTACTGAATGTACATGGTAGCCCATACATTTTTATTAAAAAAAAAAGTTACTTTCCATTCAAATGGGGTTTTTGGCAGCATATTAAGTTATGAGAACTCAAATGAATTGTATTAATGAAGATAGCTTTGAATTTATAAAAGTCAACCTAAACAACTTCTGCATAGAAAGATAGCTTTTAAATATTCAATAAAAAGCCTCACTGAATACATACGGCAATCTTAAGTATTCACTTTTATTTAACCTTGGTAACTATATCCAAAGAAATGTTAGAAATCTGGCATCAATTTCAGAAAGCTAAATATTAGATCAGAACATTAAAACCCAGAGCGCTACTTCTGAAGGGGTATGTTTTACTGGGCATCTCTTAATAGCCACAGAATACGGATTTTTTCATCCCTATCCCCATTCTCCCTTTTATGGGGTCTGTTTAGCAATTTCCAAAGACAACTAAGCGGTAACTAAGTAGGCTGGCTTAAACTACAAGCAGTGAAGCGTTGTTTGTGAACTAATCATAGTTATTAACATTTCCAAGAATACACATACCGTTGGGATGATACTCTTGCACTAGGCTCTAATAATAAAGCAGGAACAAGCAAGAGAAAACGGCCATAAATGGATGGCAGATCAGTGTTTATCAGAAGAGAAATGATGATTCAAAGCCAGCATGTTGAGTTAAAATACAAGCTCTCCACAGCTACATGACTGACCTTTGCAATAAATCATATATTTTATTGCCAGAAGTGTATGTTCATATCATTTAGTGTTAAAAACCATCACATACGTGTTTTGTAAAAGGAGGTTTTGTTACTACAGTGTTTGCTGATTCTGAAACGATGTAGCTAACGATTTAAGTGATGTATAGAAGAATTCCACATAATATCTTTCTGTCAGTTGTAAAATGTTTGAACTGGTAATGGAATGAGGAAAATACTCATTTTTTTATCATCTCTCAAATCTTAGGTGTTAGCTAACAGAAAAATAATCATTCAGGGATTAACTAATCATGGTGAATTTTCTGACATTTCAAATGCTGCTGCCAGCATATGAATTCTTACAGAGGTATATAACTGTACATCTCAACTAGAAACAAAGGTCAAGGGCATAAATTAAGATACACTGTTTTTCTCCTCTCAAAAAAAAAAAATCATTGCTTTATTACAACAGAGGTGGGGAAACATCTGTGAAGGTCAAACTCATCTGTATTTTAATTCAGAACTGTTGTAAAATTATCTTTTTTTTTTCCCCCCTCTTTTCTTTCACAAATATCATCTTACTGCTAAGAAAATGCCAGAAACAACAGGGTTATCTTCACTGTACTTGTCTCACCAGAAAGCTGTCCTGCCAGTGCTAGCCATTGCTTCAGTGGTGCAAGGTCATTGTAATTTCTTTTTTCTGGTTCTTTCCCTCTCCCTGGGGGACAACCAATCCAAGCATTCCCATAGCTTGGCTCAATAAGACATGGAAAACGAGCTGTTATTTACTGTGGTTGCAATCCTCAACCCAACCAGCAGCCTCCAAACTGTACCACATTTTCTCAAATAGCTGAATGATCTGCAGCAGTTTCCCGGCTTGCTGGGCCACAATGCCAACTCCAAACCAAGTGGACGTCTATGAGAATTGTGATCATTTAAATGTCATACAGAGTGCAAAACATTTCAGCCATTCCTCTACCAAGTAATTCTTTGAAAATTACAGACGTCAATATCCCATCTTTAACCAGTATGGAGTTGCTATTTTTACACCTTTCTTCTCCTAAAGTGCAGCCCTATCTGTAATACTCAAGACAGGACAAATTTTTGTCCTTCAAAAACAGTTGTCACTGCAGTTATCTTCACAAGAGCTATCAAGCTCCAGACAAGTGGAATTATTTTTGTTCCTGGCAGAAAAAATACTTGACCCAGCTCTGGACCAAGGGGGGGAAAAAAAAAAAAGCAAAAGAAAAAAAAAAAGGAAAAAAGATGTAGCAGGATTTATAGACCTCTATCCTTTCCTGCAACACACAGTAGCATTGTTAGGATGATAAACAGCTCTGTCCAATTTTCTGGACTAAAACACTTCAACTCCTTTTTTAACTGTCTGTAAAAACAGTGTCATGTCTAAATTCTCCCATCCCCAGGTACCCAAGTGCTAGGAAAGATAATTACCTTGTCATCTCTGTCATCTTCTTCTTCCTCGTCCTCTAGCATGTCCTCCACTACCTGCAGACAGAAACAGTAGTAGTTGTCATGATTTAAAAAGGAAGAGTTTTGTTCTGTCAATTGTAAACCTTTTGTAGATGAAAACTTTATTAACATTTGAAATGAATGCACAGAAGAAAAATGTACAACTAGAAAAAACACTTGATCTAGAGAATCAAATTTAGGAAAGTGTTACAGCTTTAATTGACCTATATTAGGGAATTATATACTGAAAACGTTGCCTGTAAAAAAAAAATGCTTGCTTGACAATTTAAGTATTTAAAAGGTAGTTCAAAATCCAAAGTATGATAGATTTAACTAAAGGAATCTTTTGTCAGCTGTACTGGTGGGTATACAGTACACACAAATGCTTGCTTTAAATTTACTGATACCTGGAGAAACATGCAACTTTTTTTTTTTTTTTTTTTTTTATAGAATTTGCAATATTCACCAAGAGATTTTTGAAGAATTCAATGCCAAGAATAAATTCATACTAGCTTGTCTCTTTATGATCTGCAGTGATATGTACCATACGTTCCACTATTTTCTTAATAGTGATTTTATACAAACTGTGCATCTTTCTGCACATTCACTGCTAACTGTAGTTACGTGTATGCATCAATGCATTTCTTTCATCTAAACAAATCCATTTCAGTCTAACATTCTGAAATACATAAATATATACATGATTCTTTTTATAAGTATTAACAATTATTAATCACAGCATAAGCATGGAATGAACCACTACTAAACCTACTTTACAGAGAGGAAATGACTTTCAAAAGATGGTCAGTGGCAGATTCAGACTTAAAACTCAAAAATTCCTCTCATAACAGTGTGATCAAAGCCTGCAGCCTACCCTATGGGGAAACTTCTCTGTTAATGAAATTGAAATAAAGTTGTACCTCTTTATACTAGATAAGAATATGGCTCTCTATATTATTATTATTTTATTAAAATACAAGAACATCCATAATGAAACTGAGCAAAGATCCACCTAGCCCAATGTTCTGTGAATGCCTAGCAAAAAAATGTATATTACATGYTATAAAATATAAATAGTCAAGAAACTATAAACTCTTCGATGCAACACATTAACTTTTTGACTTTTTAGAATAAGTTTCCAGCAATTGAAATAATACTTCCTTTTTTTATATAGGTAAAGGTACAAATCACCATTCAGTATCATTTTAGTGTACCTTGTCATTTAAAATAACACATTAAAATTATAACTTTGTAATTTCTCCCCACACACAGCTGCACAGATATTCCCATCAAATTCAAATCCATGTGCAAGCACTAAAGAACTTTAACACTATCCAAGGGCCAAATTCAGAGTTTAAAAGAAAGAAAGAAAGAAAGAAAGAAAGAAACGAGTAGGGAGATAACACAATGCTGAGTATCAGTTCAAGCATCTGGCCTTTGGAATGGCAGGGCTGGATAACCATCAAGAAGATCATAAGTAGTCATGCTACATGATCACACGCACGGACAACTCTAAACATGTACATTAAGACTTGATTTAACATGCAAATAGGTCACCCTGCGTATGTGTAAATCAACTGCATAGGGCAAGAAATACTGAAGTCAGTATCTGGTTTCAGATGCTTTTTTTTTTTTTTTTTTGAATTCAGTAATACACTAATACACTTCTAACGAACTGAAGGACTGGGAGAGTGAGGAGTCAACACTATTTACTTGCTACTCTGTTCTGGAGTTGAGAGTCAAAGAAACACAGTGAAAAGCAAGCACATTCTCTAGCTCAGCACAAGGAAGAAGAATGGCCCAAGCAACCAATGAAAATTAATCCTGAACTTATTCCTGCAAAATAGAACAATTTCAAGAGGAGTATGACCACACCTTCCGCAACCTAGAATGGTCTCTGACCTGATACTGGTCTTTACGGAAGGAACACAGGTGTGAGCCTCCCGAGGCTGTAGGAGGAATCGGACCTGTGTTCTAGCTCCCTTTCTATAGAAAGACAGACATTTTCATTTCCCCATGCACCTGCTTCGTCTTCAACTGCTTGCTCCTGTCCTCTCGCTGTAGCTAGCTGTCTTCTTAATTTTGCAGTTCCAAGTGTTTGTGGAGCTGAGATATAAACTACATCACTGGAATTATCAAGGTATTTTTTCCTAAATCTACCCTAAAACTTTTAACTCGGATCATTTCAGCGACCCAGTTTACAGAACAGCTCCAAARACACTTACACGAGCTCTACTGATGAAAGGGTGAACTGAGAAGAGAGAATGAAAACAAGCTGTTAAGGACTGCAAAGAGATGGAAACCTTTTAAATCAGTTTTGCCTCGCATGCACCAGTCTCTAATTACATCATTTCATGACTAAAGCCCAAAGTATAAACCTGAATCAGTTGACGCCTACACCTGGCGCTAACTAAACTCAACAGGTTTCTTACTTTTCCACATTAGTATCCCCCAGACATTTAAAGATCTCTTCTATGTACACCCAGAAATTCCTAGTCTTGACAGGATTGAGCAGCAGAGTGCTTATCCCACGTTAGTGCTAAAGTTAGCATGGAGACAATTAGATGAATCGGAAACCTCTAAAAACTGTTGCAAATGATGGCACCTCACTGAAATCACTTACACGACAACATCCATTCTAAACTATCTGGATAATAATACTTCTAACTTGCACTTTTTTCCTCTTCTAATGATTTCAAAATACTTTACAAGCTTTTAGAGCRGCAAAATTTTAACTTGTTCAAAGACACAGAAAGTCCTTTGAAATCCCTTGAAGCCAAGGACTGAGCCCCGATTTACAACTTCTCCATTCCATTTTTTTTAATTCAAAAGCTACCAATCTACGCTCTTGTTCCAGGTTAGACATATCATCAATCTCATTAAGCTTTAGAGTATCAAATTGTCTGGAGAAGAAATCTGAATTCAATTATTGCAGCAAAACAAAATATAGTAGTATTTCCATGTCCAAGAGGTTTAAACTGTTCTTTAGAATAAAYGATATAGTCTATGCTTTCACTCATCTTGAAACTCAAAAGGAAGAGTTAAAAAATATATATTGTTCAGACATTAATGATACAATAATACAATTGATTAAACCACCAAGACCAAGTTACTTCAGTACTTTGTTATACAAGTTAAACAAGGAAAATAGGTACTTTATAATCATATACTCTATGAAGAACTGGTATGCTGAAGCCACCRAAGTACAATCTAGTTTTGCAGAAGAACAAAGCAAGGGTTTGCAAGATGGGTACAGTGAAYCTGAGCAACAGATTTCAGTTTAACATTGTACTTAGAATACTGTAACAACAAAAGACCACAGTGGATTTTTTTTCTGTAGTTCTGGCTTGCTGCTATTCAAATAAACTACATGTGTGCTGTTTTGGTTTGAAGCAACATAGATAGTACAGTTATTCAGATCTCTACATCAACATTAAACCTTTTCAATGGAGGGAGGGAGAAAGGAGGAAAGGGAGGGAAGGAGGCAGGGAGGGGGGAGCAAGGGAGAGAACAGGAAAAAGCACATGAAGATAAAATGGAACATTAGAGTTATTTTAATAAAAGTTCTATGGCAAAAATCTTAGATTGCCTCTAGAATACTCACTCTAAATTATGCCTTCCGATACCTTGCCTGAAATCAAGTAGTATTAATCAAACAAAGGAAGGGCACTGGGGAAATCAGAAAGATCTAATGCAAGCAGTTAGAAGTGACATGACCTTCTGTAATGTCACTTGTCACAGACTTATATGCYGCATACTGGTAGAAGGTCTTGAAAGAACCTGATTCTTGGTACTGTTCCTTGAATGTAATGCTAATACAGATGACATTTCAAAAAACACACGTAGACAGCCTCAAATACGGCATGGCAGCTACTTCATGGCCAAACAGTAAGCAGATGATGTTCAAATGTTGCAAAATAACATCCTCTCTGTGTAAAATAGTCCTATTAAAAACTAACTGATCAGAAACAGCCTACACTAATTTGTACATAGTGCCACTGTTCTTGACCCATCCCACCTTCTTTGAAGATAAAAGAACTCTGTCTATAAATATTGTACAATTCATACACACTACCGGAGTGATTGCTCTGTAGCAATGGTAAATCAGATCACCAGAAGCAGCATAACCATCATCTTTGCATGATGGAGAAAACCAAATACCAGTGGACCAGAATGCACTCCTGATAACAAGCTGACAACTTGTATTTATTCTAAAAATGATCTAGTAGTGACTAGCTATTTATTAATTACGTATTACAGGATAGCATTTTCGAGAAAATAATTCATTTTGACTTCAAACATCAACACCTGCAAAATATGGTTGGATTCTAGTTATTTACCAGCATCTTAAATCCCAGTTCCGTGATTGTATGTGATTTTAAAATACATCCTGAATCTAAACATTCCATGCAAAAACAAGACACTGGCATTTAACAGCATGATAAAAGTGTCTTTTCTCTTACTGAGTACCAGCCTGCTGTTTCTGATACATAATGTGCAATCACCAGCTYGCTTCATGATTATCTTCTGTTGCAATTTCTTTGGCTTATCCTGCTCAGAAGATACTTTCACACCTTCATATGTTAACCATACCAAATTTCTGTTTTGCACTAATAGGCAAAATAAAAAATTAAGGGAGAGGCACTACTACACTGCAGATATGCCTGTTTGACTGCTACACTAGTATACATTTTTTTTATTTTTAACATTTTTATTAATGGCTCAGTTTTGTAAAGTACATAATGAACTATTATTAGTGTTCCTCCAGATTTGCTTATATTTTACTGAATTTAGTCCTTCAGAAATAGATGGTTTCAAATGAAAAACAAAACACTTTCTCTGCTATAACATGTTACAATGTCAAACACTGCAGATATTTGTATTTTCACATAAAGATTTTAACATTCAGAAGCTTTAGTGAAATAAAAGAGAGAATGAGATTTGGGTCCGATTTAAATACATATTAGAAATGTAAAGAATGTGGTTAGAATTGTACTGTTCAGGACTTTGGATTTCATTTAACTCGTTTTGTCTGGACATAAACTGCACCATATGTTTGCATGTCACTCAATTTACAGTGTTTATGCGTAAATGTAATATAAAATTATGCAATGTGTGTGCATTAAGAAGGATGCATAAAACCACTCAGGCATTTTCAGCTCATTTCTAAGTGTTCAAGATGAAGCAAAGACTTCTGTCATCAATAAGGCTCTTATAACTGTGTTTTTGTGGTCATTTTCACCATATGACACTTGCTTCTTTYACAGAATTGCTGAGAAACTATACACAAGATACAACTTAATTAAAATGTTGTCCACCTTTTTAATATTGTATTTATAGAAAAAATAAAAATCATATGAACAGATTCCGATTTAGTAGCGTAGTRTATGTGGATTGCAGCCAATTCTGATTTATACCATTAATATTTTGACCTTGGAGTATTTCATCTGCAGCAATCATCAAGATAACTGAACCACTAGATGTAATAATAATTAGCATGATAAGCTTGCCAGTAAGGTTAAATATATTGAAGTACGAAGACAGCAGACTAAAAAGAAAAGCATTAGTACTTTACTGCTAAAATACTTCCTGATTTTTACAGACGCACTCAAATACAATTATTTCTTCTTACAGAATGCATTCTGTTAGCTTATTCTGGGAAGTGCTCATGTTGTAATTTAGTCTGATTCTTAATAGGAAATGAGACTTTAATATGGCTATCAGATGCTTTTTGATGCATGCTACTGATTACATGTAGTTCTGTAATATCAACAACAGAATTTTTATTTGCAGTATAATACGTTTCTTGGCAACATGCATGGGCAGTAAATACAGTTTATTATACAAGAACATGTAACCTCTTTCCTGTTGTCAGCTTTATATGCCCACAAAATTCAGTTGCTAATGTAGTTAAGACTAAGTCATTTTTAACAAAAAATGACCTAAGTAGTAGGATTTTTCACTATATTTCTTTCAATATTTGGTTCTCAATTATTTTAGCTCTTTCTTGGATTTACACAATGTACTACGAACTGAATATTAGGTGTTTATTTGAAGTATGTCTCCATCTAAAGGCTTCAGTATGTACTGTACATTCTTGAAAAATACCAGATTTTTCTGGCTTCAGAATGCTTGATTTTTAATTCAGCWGAACAAAAAAATATTCTTTGCTTGGCTAAGTACCAAGAGAAATTTTACTATTACCAGTTTGAGAAAGTAACACTTTCACAAAATTGTCAGCTAGAATTCTGAGGCAAAATCTCATGATAAAACAGCTTCCTMTGTATGTCAACAGTATAAACAGATAATTCCTCATTTTCATTGTGAGTATGAATTGTCTTCAGCTACTTCTATGATTTTAGAAGGCCAACTACCTTTCTCATATAAAACAATATTTATTCAAATAATTTTAAGTTCGTGGGTGTGACAAAATCCGCCCAAAGTTGGGGCTGATTATTAGCTTTGGAGCTTTTTATTAGGAGGCTTTTGTGTATGTTATTTGATAAAGTATATAATACACATTATTGAAATTTTATATATTTTTTAAAAATACGGTAGTGATACATTTTGACAAATCTATCAACACTGCAATGCAACTCTAAAGTCATTACTCCGAATTAAAGCATTCTAAAACAAAATAAAACCAAACCAAAGCTGAATGTAACTACTGCAGGACTACGAGATTTTTTTTTTAGCTACAAACTACACTGATCTCAGTTTACAAAATATTGCTTACTTATACAATCATTGCAGCCTGTCAAATCAATCTTCTTGCCATGTAAATCTCAATGCAAATACAAAAAATGTTTCTCAYTGGAAAAAAAAAGTCTCTATGTGCAGTGCACTATAATTTTATTTTAGATACTGACGATACTGCAAGAATTTATTTGAAGTGTGGCAAAACTAAAAAATAAAATAGYGTGGCAAATTAAAAAAATTGTTTGTAATAGAAAAAAATCAACTTTTTTAGGCAGCAAATGTCTAGAATAGGATTTGGGTTTTAGTGTTTTGTCTTCAAGTGACCAAACCCAGCCAGAACAGTCTCRTTCTGTAGTGCAATTTTTTATGCCATTGGGATAAGAACAGCTGGGTAGTTCTAGCAAGGAGTTAATGTGTACCATCATACCATATATAAACCTCTGAAGMAGGGGATTATAATTGCAGCACAGTCTCTTTAACTGCAGCACCACAAATAGCCAATTGCAATATTACATTCGATTACGTTGCAGAAGAGAAATGCTTCCTGCCTAACTTATATCTTTATATACTGTACTGTGAGATTGTTAAATTAGTGCATAATGCATTTAAAATATTTATAGTACCAACATTTAGTTAAATAACCTTTATGTAAGATTTATGTTGATTTGTTCATTTCTCATTTAATGGCAAATTATGAAGAGCATGTTTCATAAAGATAATTCTCCATTTAAATTCAGCAGGCCATTAAATATTAAAATTATGTTTCTGATGCAATCTAGAGCAAATTTGTCCAGCTTCAGTGATTATTTGCTCTCATAAAAATTAGACTTGATTAATAAAACTTAAACGCTTGATTAAGCCGACATTTTCATGTTTCTTTCTGATCTATTAAAAAAAAGCCCCTGTCCCATAGCGGGGCAGTACGGTGAGTTTCTCCGCCGTCCCTCATAGAGAGACCACGCAGCTGGATGAGGACAGCAGTGGTTCTCAGCAGGCTACTTACTCTCCTGGCACGTGTTGCCTGCGGTCCTGGCGTTCGGAGAGCATCCAGACCGAACACGCAGCCAGACGATGACCTGTTTACAAAAGCCTTTCCAACTTATTTTGCTAAGGATAACAAATGGAGAGCAAGTTTGCAATTCTGATTAATTTGGGGAAAGCAAGGAAGGCCGATTGCTTTAAGGAAACCTCGTGTACGTTCCTGCACGGCTCAGAGCGGCGTGCTGAACGCCATCTGGCTCACGCAGAAACAGAACGAGCGTCACTTTCTATTCCGAGTGTGCAAAGCCCTTGCTGTATAATGTTGGAAATCGTTCTATAAAAGCAATTGGATTTTCCTTACTTTCAGAGGTATAATACATTAAACTACTTTTACATATTGTCCTATGTGCAACTCCTTTCTCAAGCCCTTACGTTTTGGAAAATTTGTTGCTGCTTTGCTGTTGCTATTTTATTGAAGGCAAAACTTCTCAGCAAAGGAGGCCCCAAACTGGAAATCAAGGTGATATTCCCAATCTAACACCTCTGTGAAATCTTGGGCAAGTGACATATTCCARCCTCTCTCTAGCTACACCACAAGAACAATAATACTTATTTTTCCTACAAATTCACAGCGAAAATTTAGTCCACAGACAGAAATCATTGCAGACTGCCTGGCAGAAGAGACATTGGATTTCAAGAACATGCACACAAAACAATTCCGTACAATRGATCGGAAAATGTTTGGTGTTTGTCCTATATTCTAGCTATGGAAATCCTTTTGAACTTAGAGCTTATGGACCCTGCTTCCACGCTTTAAGTCTGTAATGCATAGAAACACACCAAAAGCAACACTGCCTTGTAACTGCATTTTCAGTTTCAAGAAGAACAAGTGATTAGAGTCAAGTATTTTCTTGGTAGGATTAGTTTATCTACACTTTTTAATATATTTACACATGCACAGCAAAGTAGCACTCTCTGCTTCAACTGGGAGCAGCAACAACTCTGTTGCCTTGCCCCCAGTGGAAAACGATTTGGACTGCAATCGTAAAACCTCTTGTAACCGCAACTGAGCTGGGGTTGCACTATCAGCTCAYGCTCTTGTCACACCTACCACCCTTCCTTGAGGAAGAGGGAATCAAATGAGATGGWAATATTCATATGCAGCTTCCCCTCTCCCCCTTTATTTTTCTTCATGTTGTAATTTCTAGAACACAGCATAAAGACAGTTGAAAAAATCTGAATATACACATACTGATTTTTGTAAAAAAGTACTATGTAAAAGCCAGATACTCCATAACTTCATCTTTTTAAAATCAGAGAAAAATCCTCAATTGCCTTCTGATAAACTAAGTGAATAGTACTCCAGGAAACTAAATAAAAAGTACCAATAGAAACTGGTTAAAAACTCAAAATGAAAAGTTATCTTTTATAAATGTTATTTTTCTTCTGTTCTCAAGCTTTAATTCTAAWTGTGTCCAGCTCTACCTTTCAATAGAAACATACACTCTAGAAATTTAAGTCACCAAAGCCTATTTTGCAAAAAATCTTCAGTGAAATTAAAAGACGTATTGTACCATATTATATCACTCTTACAAGATTAATATTATGTGTATACTCTGTTATACAGACTTGTAAGAATTTGTTTATGGCACATTAACTTCCAGCTGCTCACCATCATTTTCTATGCAATGATATTTGCAACTTGAAACTTCAAGAGGAAATTAGCTATTTAATATTTCTTTAAATGCTCTAAGTATTAACCATAAATGCAGGATATGAACTGATTACATGTCTTCTCCACAGGGCTATCTATGGCAGAAGACACAGCTAACTCTAAGCATGTGGGACCTCACTAAAAGTGCCTAGCTCAAGTCAATGTGACTGTACTCAACAGATGATGAACAAATTGCTAATTACTCAGGAGTGCCAAACTCTCATTTGACAGAATCACTGAATGGTTGAGCTTGAAAGGGGCACCTGGAGATCATCAAAGCAGGGGTAGCTAGAGCAGGTTGTTCAGGACCGTGTCCAGTCAGTGTCCAAGCATCTCCAAGGACTCCACAACTCCAAACACATTCCAGCATTTGACCATGCTCACAGGAAAAAAGAAAAAAAGAAGAAAAAAAAAACTCAATGTCCTGCGTCTCATGCCCAGTCTCTTGCCCTGTCCTTTGGCACCACTGAGAAGAGTCTAGCTCCATCTTGTTCACACTCTCCCATGAGATACTTACACATATTCGTAAGATCATCACCACCATYCCAAGTCTTCTCTTTCTCCAGGCTGAACAGTCCCAGCTCTCTCAGCCTCTCCTCATATAACAGATACTCCAGTCTCTTAATTGCTTTTGAGGCCATTTACTGGGCTTCAGCCAGTACATCCATGTCTTTGTTGTACTGGGGGAACCCAGAACTGAACTCAGTGTTTCAGATGTGTCTCACCAGGGGTGAGCAGAGRAAAAGGTTCACCTCTTCCTTGACCTGTTGGCCATGCTCTTCCTCATGCAGCTCAGGACACTGTTGGACTCCTTAGCTGCAAGGGTACATTGATCAATGTTCACATTCGATTTGCTGTCCACCAGGACCCCTACAGCCTTTTCTGCAAAGGTATTTTCCAGCCAGTCAGCCCCCAACCCATACTAGTGCAAAGGGTTATTCCTCCCCAGGTGCAGAACTTGCCATTTCCCTTGACTGAACTTTACAGAATTCCTGCAGTCTGTTGAGACCCCTCCAAATAGCAGCACTACCACCTTACCTATCAGCCACTGCTCCCAGCTCTGTTATGTGGAGATCTGAAATCTCCACTCTTGGTGGAGATTATTATTTCATTAGGTCAGACATCTAAAAGTATTGTTATAAAGAAATGTATTTACGTATTACAGGTAATACATATATGAACATACGAACTATGTTATAAGGATATGGGTAGTGTTTCTTGAAGCGAAGCAAACATCCACAGAGAAATAGTTAAGTAAGCTTCAAGTAAAAACATTCTGCAAATGTTCTGCAAAACCCAGAGGAAAGCATTACGAATGCCATTTTAGTTATTTTACTTAAGTTCCTTGTTCACTATTGAAAGAAAATATTCATTCTGTGATTTTCTACTCCTACCACATGACTCAAAGCCAGAAGTTCATTCATTTTAGATCAGTTCTGATTCCTACAGATTCATTCAAAGGAGAGAGCCCACTAAATCTGTATCTAGCTTGCTCCTCCTACGCTTCCTGTCTATCACAGGCCATAAAATCTCATCCAGTTACCCCAATATTTAATGCAAGAATTTGTATTTGATAAAAGCATAACTTTAAGACAGACAACAAATCTTGATCTTAATCTATGACAGACAGAGAATCTCACACTTCTCTTGTAAGTTTGTGCCAGTGTATGACCAAAACTGTGATGATGATCAATCATACAAAGTCCAACTGAATCCTTAAAAGAAATAATGCCATGTATGCTTCACTTCTCCCTAGACTTTTCCAATAGACTTATCTCCCACAACTATGTATACTCCTCCTTGTCCCAACCTCATTTCATTTCTACTTCAAGTAAGAACTTGCATGCACAATTTATGAGTCAGAGTAAGCAGCACAGTAATCATCCTCATGGTTAAATGAGCAGGAGTAGCTCATGTTATGACTGAATACCTCAGATGATTTCACATTATTCCACAAGAAAGGAAGTTCCAAAATACTTCAAAGATCCTGATGCCTGAGAGGACAAAGCAAATGATACCTTGGTTGTAAAGATATTCAAATAAAGATGAGTTAAGACTCGTTCATCACAGAAACTTAGTGAATGATTTCACTGATCTGCAGAAGAGTGCAGTCTCTAATGCTTCAACTGATTATATGACTGATATTGTTATCTAGTATGGTTACTACAATGGAAAAGAACTCTTCCAAACTACTTTTGAGACTGGCAATTTAAATATTTTCCATGCTTATGAGGCAAGTCTGAAGTGCATACAATTTTCAATTAAGTTTGTCTCATGTTAATAGAGTAAAAACAAAACCAAACCCCAAAATATTTTTTTTTGTCTTATAACTTGAGGATTTCAAAGCAACTTCTAAAAACTGATTATATCTCTAACTTAAGATAAGTAGTCAATGATTTTTCTGAGGCACACAAGAAATCTCTGACAACCTGGGAATAGAACCTAGATCATCTGAATTCTAAGGCAATCTTTAGCCACTAGAAAACACTGCTTAATTAATTTACTTAATATTTACACTCCAAATAGGAAAACAGAAGTATTCTAAACCACTCCTAATTTAATGACACTGCGTTAATGACCTGATCTAAGGACTTACAATATTACTAAAGATTACGAGTTAATTAGAAAAACATCCAGCAAGTCTACAGATTACATCATAGCAGACAGATGCTAACCGTGATGATAATCAAACTCAACTCATTAAAAATGAGGTCTCAGCTTACTTGTTATAAACCAAAAAGTGTAACTAGTAGAACAAATATAAAAAAACAGGGAAGAACTCTATTGGTTGATAAAGTTGTATTGAACTTAGTCTGAAACAATCTTAGTGAGAGAAACACTTTTAGAGCAGCATTTGGTGTCCTCATCAGGCAGCCCATCAATAGCTTCATTATTCTGTTAGAAAAGTTGTCTGACCCAAATAATCTTTACATGCAGGAGGTATTTTAGAGAAAAATGAAGTACACCCCAGCTCACAAGTGAAATCTCTCCTTTCACAAGAGATTTCAATTATCCATAAAACTCTCAGGCTGAAAAGCTTTAAGAACTTCAGGCAGCTAGAGGCTAAAGGCTATGATTTAAGAAATGCATCTTTTACATCTTGATTGCAAATCTTAGATTTTTCTCCATAAATGTAACAATCTTCGCGGTTTACCTTTGGGAATATCTCTAGCTTCCTCATACTTAATTTTAGATGACTCTAGGGGTTACAACAGTCTTAGTGATGTGGACAGGTAATACCGATGTCAGGATCAGAGTTATATCAGTTCCACTCATCACTAGTAATTTCAGTTGCTGGACATTAGGGTCACAGAATCATTCAGGCTGGAACAGATCTCCGAAGATCTCTAAGCTAACCACCTGCCCAAAGCAGGGTCAGGCACGAGGTCAGACCAGGTTGCTCTAGGCTTCATCCAGTTGGGTCCTGAAAACCTCCAAGAATGGAGGTTGCACAACTTCCCTGGACAACCTGTTCCTCTGCCCATCTGTCCTCATGACAAAAAAGGGTCTCCTTACATATCCATCTGAATGTCTCTCTTTTCAGCTTATGCCCATTGTCTCTTGTCCTCCCACTATGCACCACTGAAGAGCMTGGCTCCATCTTCTTGATAACCTTCCTATAGGTAGTAGCAGCCTGCTATTAGATCCCCCTTAAAACCTTCTTTTCCAGGCTTCTTCAAGACCAGTTCCCTCAGCTTCTCCTGAAAGAACAAGTGCTCCAGCCCCACTGACCATCTTGGTGGCCCTCCACAGAACTTGCTCAAATTTATCAACATCCTTCTCAAACTGAGGTGCCCAAAACTGGACATTATCCTAGATGCAGTCTAGCAAGTGCTGAGTAATCATTCCCCTCAATCTACTGGCTATGCTCCTATTAATGCAGCTTGGGATGCTGTTGGTGCTCTTGGCTGCCAGAGCACACTGTTGGCTCCCATTCATCTTTCTGTCTATCAAGATGTCCCGCTCCTTTTCAGTGGAGCTGCTGCCCAGACAGTCAGTCTCCAGAYTGAATTATTCAACGGGCATTATTTCCATTGAACATTCCCCCTGGGCAATAGGGTTATTCCTACCCAAGGGCTGGTCTTCTCATTTATCATCGCTGAATTGTATGAGGTTCCTGTTGGTTCATATCTCCAGCTTTTCTAGGTCTTTCTGAATTGCAGCCCTGCCCTCCAGCATATCAGCTGGTCCTGCCCCCTCTTGGTGTCATCTGCAAACATGACAGAGTGCACCCCATCACCTCCTCCAGGTCACTGATAAATGTTCTAAACAGGACAGATCCCAATACAGATCACTGTGGTACTCCACTCGTTATCAACGTCCAGGTAGAGTATGATTCATTAACCGCTACCACTACTCTCAGAGATCAACCATCCAGTTTTCTTCTCATCTAGATATCCATCCAGACCATAATGTCTTAGACAGCACACTGCTTTTGGAATATGAATATTGAATCTAACATCAAGTTCACACAGCTCAAGAGTTACACATATGCAAAACCTTTAAGCTGCCTGGATACTATAAAATTTACACAGCACAGAATACAACTTCAACTTTTGATGTATACTTCTGGAAGTCTGAACCACACTTTCATTATTAATAAATATCTTATTAGCAAATGTTTGTTACTTTATATCCCAACTATATGCATTTATTAAAATACATTAAATGCAAAGAAAGAAAGAAAGAAAAGGCTTGTGTTAAGATCACTGAGYGTAACATGACACTGAAAAAAATGATAAATCCAACGTGATACATTTTGAAACTGTTAACAATTTCGAATCACTTTAACCTTGAACTTCAGGAAATAAATGAAAAGTGATATGCACTTAGCCATATACAACCACTTTCAAAGAATTTGTCTTCTCCTGACCAGTAAGCCTCTCCTCTCTTCTCCCACACAAACCAGATTCTGAGGATGGTACATGTTCTACTATAATTTTAAATGACATTTTCAAGAAAACAGACACATTTATTGSACAGCTGGAGAAGAATTAAGTTGCAGGTGGGAAAATTGTCCATCAAGCATCGTGAACTGAAACATTTTCTAAAAAAYGTCATATTTAAACTCAGTTATAAAATTTTATCTCTTAGTTAAAAAAGAAAAGGACATGTATGTGCTTAAAGTAGAAAAGACTTACTGTATCRTGTTGCCTGTTATCTTTCCCTGATACGATCAAGAAGTAGTTCCATGCCAACAGCAACAAGAAAGCCAGTGGTATCATGTAGAGCTCAAAGTTCCAAACCACAAAAAGAAAAAGCTAAAAGAYAGAGGAGAAAAATGTGATTCAACACTCTACTACATTAACTCTTATGCATAGTTAAGATCAATGAATTAGAACAATTCTRAACAAAATCCTCTCTCCTTAGGCAGGCAACAAGAACATTTGTTTTACTATTTTGCTGACTAGCCACTTACCTGTGTAAAACAATTGCTACATTTTTTATTTCTTTGTACCTTAATTCTTCTGAAAGGAAAGCTGATGTAGTGTAGCCTAAGAGCATTAATTGTTCTCTGGTGAAATAATGTTTATGTGGACAAAATAACACAAAATGACATAAAAATAAGATCACAACATGATAAAGAAAAGGTTGGATAATTTCTATAGATTAAAATAATTTGTTGTTCTAAAGAAAGAACTTAATTTTTTTTAGTAATGTCACACAGATGAATAGAAGATGTAAACATTACAATGAAAATCTGAAAGATTCATTTGTACAGAAGACTCAAAAATCATAGTAAAACAAAGTCTAAACATTTGAATAAAATGGTAACACAAAAATGACCACAGAACCATAGAAAATGGGATTAAAAAGAATAGTAAGAAGCTATTCAAGGCTTCTTTGAAAAGCCCTTTGGCCCWTTGAAAAAATTCGATTGTTGAATTTGTAGTATTTCTTCAAAATGTCCTGAGCACTCTTTGATCCACGTCTAGGGGCTGACATAAGCATGAGCTGGCTATATATCCCAGGGGCTGCTCTCTTGCACTGAGCCCTTGGAAGCATGGAGATCGTGGTCCAGCAAGAAACTGATCTTCACTGCACACACCACTGCTCTGTGCCACGGAGCTGTGAAAAGCTTGATACTGTGGACTTCTGTCTCTGGTCTGTCAGGCTGGGACTTAGCTCGATAGCTAGGCTGTCAGAGCCAGCTTCTGACACCTCGAAGTTGTAAATATTTGTCAGAGTCCGTAGCTGTCTAGCAGAGACGCTTCCAGGGAGATACTGCTCCCTGGTGATTCTGTAACAAAATTATCGATTTTTCAGGAAAAAAAAATAAAAATATTTGGACTTAGGTTCAAACTAAAGCCATTTTGACATCCATTTTTTCCCCACGAACAAGAAGCCCTGTGTTTTAATCACCTCTGGTCATAATATAACTTGGTTTATTTTCCTCTCATATGACAAAAGTCAAAAATGAAAATATTATGGTAAATTACACTATTTACCACAGCTGGACATACACCTACTCATTCAAATACTGTAACTTAAGCTTTTGAGTATTTTTGGTTTTATTATGTTCTTGGTTTTATAACCTACTAAAATTAATGAAGGTGTTATGTCACAGAACTAGCAAACCTAAAGCAAAACCAATAACTAAACAAACTAAAAATTGACMCATTTTGCCAAAACCAATCATCTAGATGGATATAAATTTGAATAAGAACAAAATGTCGTTTCTGATTATCTTTTGCTGTGAGGATTTCTGTTCAGAGTTGAAAAAAAAACACCAAATACAAACATCCTTATAAAAGAAAAAAAAAAATCAGTATTTTAAGACATCTACTGTCTCAAGATCAGCTAACCTACCTTCCCTCCCCTACTTTCTATAACTAAGTGCTTTGTATCTAGAAGTCTTATGAAACTGCAAGACAAACATGAATACTGAAAGAATTGAAAAAGCTGYTTGTGTAACATACATAAGAGGATATTAGCACTGTTAACAGTTAATATTTTATTTGAAAGAAAATTTTGGTTTTTAGGTTATTTAGTTTCAGAGAAAATTTGTTACAAATGGTAATGAAAAAGAAGCAAACAACAGTTCACAGAATTCTAGAGTTCTTCTAGGAGCTTGTTCACCACTGCTTTCAAATCAGTATCTAAAGGGATTTGATTTGATATATTTGATATAGCCAACCTAAACAAAATTCTAATCTCAAAGGAAATGCAAAGAATCCTTGCATCGATTAACCCCATAAATGCCCTACATCGACGCTGAGGTGAGCTCTGAAAGTTGGTGAATAATATCCAACAATTAGAAAATGGATTCCAGAGACTATCTGTTGAAAAATACCAATGCATACAGCCTGCCTTATGTTCCCATTTTAAATTTGGTTAAAAAGACRTAAAGAAAATTTCAGGTAATATTCAAACGATCCATGCCTCTAGGGAAAAAAAAAAAAAAAAACCAGCAACCTGGGGAGATATTTAGAAGTGTCTAAGTCCACCTCCTGCTCACAGCAGGGCGACTAACGAATTCAGACAAGGCTGCGCAGGGCTTTGCCCAGTTGCATCCTGTAAACCCCTAAGGATGAAGGGAGACCGCACAGCCTCTCTGGGCAACCTCTTCCACTGCTGGACTGTCACCAGGAGAAAAACATTTTGCCTTTTGGAATTCTACTGTCTCTCATTCTTCCTCTATTCACCTCCGTAAAGACCCTAGCTCTTCGCAGGAGCATCTTGTCGGCATGGGCAGGCTGCTGTTAGGTCTCCCCAAGTGGTCTCTTCTCCGAGCTGAACCAGGCCAGCTCCCTCAGCCTTTCCTCATCGGGCTTGTGCTCCAGCCCCTGACTACTTTGCGGTGACTCTGCTAAACTCGTTCAAGTGTATCGACATTCAATACTTTCTCAAACTGGCAGGGAGAGTGGAGTAAAACTGGACACAGTAATCTAGATGTGATCTAAGGAGTAATGAAAACAGTGACAGAAAATTGTTCATCTAGAAGGATAGACAGCTATCAGAAAAGGTGCCAAAACAGAATCTGAAAAGCTCTGAATTCACAAAAGTTCTTTAATTCTCTTTAAGACTTGTATGGACATACCTTTTGAAAAGGTGGACAATACACTTGCCATCTCCTCTGAATGATTTCTCTGACCTGCCARCTTCATTTCCATCTAGTCTGGCTGAATTTTAACTGGTTCCTTCTTTCAGGCACCTGTCTCAGCCAGGCACTAGGAAAACAAGGACTCTGTATTTGCAACACAAATGTGATGCATGCTGTGTGAAACTGGCACAGTGCTAGCACCACAAAGTGAAATTGCCTCACTATCTCCCCTAGAAGCAAAATGCACTCACACAAACACACAAGGGAGAAAACAAACAGATTCCCCATATTAGGCAAAGACTTTTAAGTAAACATAGCTACCCCCAAAACCTGTGCAGAACAAGAAAATCCCGGGGCTCAGTTCTTATGCATAAAGGATCTTACAGCTAGGGGGAGAGAGAAGGGAAGCTGTATGCATGAATCTATTCCCTCAACTTTATTTCATCCACGAAGCGGACGAATGCTACACATCCACCCATTAAACAAGTAGAGGGAGAAAAAGCCAAGCAGAAAAGCACAGGAACAGGTACAAAAGGCCAGTTCTGGGACCTGCCCATGCCTGTAAAGCATCCAGTGGAACATGGATTGTATCTGGTATGATCTCTTTCAAAGGAATAATGGCTCTACTCAGTCTAAAAAAGGATCCTCATCACTACTGAAACAAGCCAACTATTTTAAGGGAGAAGTGGGAGTCTCAAAGGTTACAGTTTAATATAGCTGCCATTTCCTACGCAGAAGACTGTAAGGGAGGACTTTTTTTCTTCCCCCTACCCCGTGAGATCAAGATTTTAAGAATCACAGGCATGAACTGGCCATTTACAACATCACATCAGTTGATACTCTTAGTGAGAGACACATGCATTAATGATCATTCAGCAAGACACATGACACTATCCCTGGTGTACAACACTTCAAAAAATAATTTAAGTTGGAATATTGAATATCCTATTCTTTTGCAAACTACAGTATATTTTAAAAAGAAATCTCATCCAAAATGATTAACACTTCCTACTGTTCAGAAAAAAAGCCTGCCCTTTCAGACTAGCAGCTGTGGATCATTAGCTTTCCAGTGATGAGATGTGTTTGATGAGTATTTTTCTTTCTAATTAAGAGATGAGATTCTCTATCTGACTCCTTCTTCAGACAGAAGTGAAGAGAAAGATTTCTCCCTATGTGGAAAGGCAGTATTCTACAGAACAATTATTTCAGATTTCTTTTTATCTACCTCCACCCAGTTTCATTTTTAACAGAACCCTGTTTGCACCCACAGACTTCACAGTATTAACCCTTATGTTTCTCAGTTCTTTTTCTTTTGCTTCTAATTTTGAGTGGAAAAGAATATATAGAAAAATAGATCACCCCACACAGGAGATGCTGACCCATATTGTCAGGTGCAGAAGAGACCAAAGTGCAGCTGAAGAGGGAATGCTGCAAGTTGCATCTGTTTGAGAACTTCCCAACAAAATTAGAAAATACTCTTTTCACAGAAAAGCCCAGATTCAATGAAAGTCACRAAACTGAGCATAAGATGCTTCCAGCTGACATATACAGAGCTTTCCAGGACCTGCAGCCTCAGAGCAACCTTGATATGTGGATTCYCTTGAGACAAGAAGCAAAGGGGACTTGACAGCATTCCCGCTCTTAAGAGTCCCGTGGCTTCCAGTCTGAAAGCCTAAGTAAATGAATCACCTCGCAAGTCCCAAGACTGACACAGGAACCTTGAAATTTGCATTCACAGTACCCACTGTCCTGAGCTGTAATGCGTTTAGCAGTACAGTGAGATACGGCCATTCCCACGACCGTCACATCACACAGTGCATGCCACTCATACTGCAGCCTCCCCTTCAACACATGGCTGCCTCCGTTCATTTTTAAAGAGGATTCTTATAGCTTCATTTATATATTATCTATACGCTTGCATTATATGCATTACCCAGCTCCTGATTACCCTGGAAATTCACAAGTTGGCTGTATGAAGTTTTGGCACAATCACAAAAGAGCCTGTTTGCAACTCCTAACACTACACTCTAATCATAAGATCATTTGCAAGATCATTCACCCTTTAAGCTTAAAAGGACAATAGCGTGTCCCGATGCTTTGTCCCTTGGATGTATTCTCAGAAGACTAGAAACACTGAAAGATAACCCACATATCTGCATGGTACAGACTCTCAGTTAATACTGCAGGTTTAAGGCTCCAGTAAAATTCTGCATGGTGTTTACACTGTAAAACATTGAAAAATACATTTCACTGTACCTTGAAGTGCAGTCAGGAATCTCTCATTCATTAAAAAAATTAGTCTGCTGCTTCCAATTATCATGACTCTGCTTAACTTGTGTGACACTTTATTTTTTTTAAAAAAAGTATTTCCTCTAGCTGCATTAAATTCCAAACACACTAATAGTATTAAAGTAAACATTTATGAGAATCCATATGGAACATAGTGCCCTAAATTAGGTACATCTGCAAGAAATATGCCTTTTGAACATATTTTAAAGCATTCTCCAACATTCTTTTTTTTTTTTTTTTTTTTTAAGCACTCTTACAATTTCAGGTCCAGTCACCTAAGTGCCAGTAAAAGGTGAGACCTGGAAGGTGTGAGTCTTAAACACATTATCTATTACTGTTTGAACAGACAGAAGCCAACTTGAAAACAGCAGCAGCACTGGTCTTGTAAAAAATACAGAAAAAAAATCATGCCATTCCTGGGTACGTTATTTTGACAAATCTCTAGTTTAACCTTAGACAAATGCTGGTTCTCCTTTTTATATTGCAGAGGCCTTGGCAGTCTGAGAAACTCTGAATAATTAGTATTCTTGATCCTAGAAGAACATTTCCTTCAACTCAGAAACAAACTTAAGAGATTTCCAGCATCTCCTCTCTTTTTGCTGGAATAATAAAAGAACAGTCTAGTTCACTGTAATTTAGATTTTGTCTCTCATCCTCTCTACTTATTCCATGTAGAGCAAGAAAATGGAGATACCTTCAGACTAAAAAAGAGTAGCGAGACCTTAACTGACTGGACTAATTACTATTTTAATCCCAGTCTTGATAAGGAAAATTCCTACTGAAAAATTTAGAGCAGCTCTAGCTAGAATACTTCAGTTCCATACCTAGAAGAACACCGAACAAAAATATTTTCATTTCTTGCTAGGCAGGACATTTCTGCTCCTGTTTTTTTCATGTTGATTACATGCAAGATAAACTCGTGGTTTTACTGCACTTGAATTCTTTCATCTAGAGATGGTATAATAATTATTAAAGAAGCGACTCTGACAATTAGATACGATTCACTTCATGTATTTCAACCCACCTCATTTTTTGAAACACATCTATAGCTAAATGGACTTACTCCACCTGGACAACCTCCAAGATGATACTATCATCCAGTCATACCATAATGTATGCTACCTGATTCTTGACAAGACTGTCAGCTCCAATAAAATCTTCTAGTCAGAAGCTTGAAAGCTTTCACTTATTTTATTTCTTTCCTTTTCTACCTACAACTTGTACTGGCATTTCACATCATTTTCCTGAAGTCACAGATGAAAGTGCTATGACTTTGCTCTAAAAATGCTGACAATTCCAAGAAAGTGAACCCCAGAGCATGAATATAGCAGCATTTTAAACAGCGCATGAATTACTGATATTAAATTCATGCCACTGTTTGTAGTTTCACATAGCAAACATTAGGTGGAAATAAAAGTGAAATACTTTTGAAAAATTCTGTAAATCTTTATAAAATGTTGAGTCTCTTGGGTCATTTTTCCCTTTCAGTTAACAATTTCTGAGCTGCATTAGTAGAGCTGCAGAGTTAGTGGCCAGGTTGAAATTAGAAAAGCAAAATGTGGTTCRCTGAGGCCACCACCAAACACAAAGCTTATTGCCATTCTCAGCTGCAATTCCACTCATTTGTTCTCTCAGACTTCTAAAATGCAGACAAACTAAGAGAAATTGATATTTTTTTCCCTATGAGCAGTAACACCTGGTATCAGATGCCAAATGCCCTACTAGGATACAAAAGATCAAAGGCATGYCTAAAACGGGGCTATTAGGTTCATCGAACCTTGTCCCTTTTTAGTATTCCATTTTCTCCACAATATCCAATTGTTTACTGAATGACCCACGTCTTTGTTTCACCAACATTACCTAGAAGGCTATTTTACACATTAATTATTTTCTAAGTAAAAAAGTGCTTTTAATGCCAGTCCTCAATTTGCTTTTGCTATGTCTTTATGTATACCTTTTAAATTGATTTACCCTTTTTAGTATAGTTCTGCTGAGAGGGGTAATCACCAGCTATAAGATTCAAACTGTTTTATAATTCAAAGTGTCTGATTTTAGTTTGGGTTTTTTTTTAAAAAACAAACAAATAAATAAATAAATAAATAAAGCAGTATTTTAATCCTCTCCCCACCACACATGCCTTTTCCATTTGAAATCAATCAAGTCCTTCCTAATTTTAAAATTCCTTAACAACTGCCTAACATACTTAGAGTTGAACATGCCATTTCATTCAGTACCACCATACTACAAAAAATATAATTCTAAAAAGTACATTTCATAGCACTTTAGAGATATTTTTTAACACACAAATCTGTATCACAAAATCCATGTTCATGTTCTGTTTACAGAAACAAATTGGAATTTGGTATAATTCTCCTCTATTACTMTTGCCTTGATGTAAGGGTGAGAATATTGAAAGTAGAAATATCTGTGTCATTTTAGAAGCAAAATCTGAAGCGTTGGCTTTGAAAGTGTAAAATCACAACATGGATCATGCTGAATAACTACAGGTATTTTTGTAATGAATTTCTCCCTTCCCTCCTCATAGCTTGGGTAACTGAGCAGTGGCTGAAGGGCTTTGAACTTGTCTCTTCCCAAATTCCTGCAAACAATATCTATTGTCTGTCAAGAGCCATCACTATTGGTTAAGCTGAGTTCAGAGAAAAGAAAAAAAAATACTGGGTTATCTTCTTCTTCAGTTTACTAAGCAAGGCTTTACTTTTGATTTACTGTAGTCCAAACTAACAGAAAAGTATCAGAGCTTTTTATCCATACTGTACAAATGCTCTTTCCAAATGATGTGTTTTTGTTTATATCCCATACTGGATTGGATTCATTCTTTCATCATTGCTCGCAGTCCCTTATTCTCTGTCCATTTTTGTATATGAAGGAAAAATCGTTCAGCATTCTCAGGCAAGAATGAAAACACTAAAAAAGCCCCATCATAACATGCCAGAAAACCACCATTACYCAAACACTAGAATATAAATACTTGCAGACCTGCTGAATGTGAATTACTTAAACTTAACAAATGCTTAAGTTCTGTTTATCTTTGTGCAAGGAAAAAACTAAACGACCATCCCCATCATTCAATTACAAATAACCTTTGTATCCTAATGCTTCATTTTTAAAAGTGAAGTCTAGTCCCTGAAAAGTCCTGAGGCTGTAGGGAAATCTAGGTTTTGCCAACWGTTGGTCAGAAATTAAAAGGGTAGTAACGGCATTTAAGTTGTGTAAATCAGGATTAGAGTCACTTGTCTATGAGGAACATGGGAGCAGTCTGTGACTTCCAGCAGAGACAATAAAATGCAAACATACTGATTCATATTTTGGTAAGCTTTCTCATGCTTGGAACAAACAAATACCTATAAAAAAGCAAAGACACTTCCGTAAATCATTCTGCAGTCTTATTTCACTAACTGGAACTGTACTGCCCTTATTGCATTGAAGACACWCTGAATTAAATTTTCAGTTAAGGCTAATCCTATATTTTGTTTCCACAACTATTTGGGGACAGCTGCATCCACAAACTGGTTTCTCTGATATCCTAGAGATGTCAGCTGCTCATACAAAGAATTCCTCCTGCTGAAACTGTACCTTCACTCAGAGCGAAAAGTAAGGTTGAATCAAGTAGTCTTTCTGCTTCTTCCATTTTCTTTCTGTTCTTAAAAAAAAAATCTGATTTATTTGGGGTTTTTTTGGAAGGAGAGGACAGAGACACAATGGAATAGGCTGATGCAAGAACCATCAAAAGGCAGGATTGCTGCTTTTAAAAACTACAAAACATCCCTTCGTTAGAGTGCTAATACAAATACAGTAGACAAATACAGATTTCTCTAGTGATTTCTTTAAAATCTATTTTATATATTAGGTTTCCTTTTGAAAGGTGCCACTTGTCATCAACTATAACTTGATATCAAGTAATTTAGTGTAATGTTGGCTTATTTTCAATTTTRAAGACCATCAATCAACTTTAGTGAGCTTTCTCTGCTGATTTTTATGCTTCTGATTGATGACCCATTTCGTTTTGGTTTTCTGTAAGGTCTGGAGTATTGGTACAACACAATTATACTGTATTGTAATTATACATTATATGGTACCATACAATTACAATTGTAAAATAATAAATAAATAAATGTCCAAGAGTCTTTCACTTTTGATTGTCCTGCTTTCCTTAAGTATTTATTCCTCAACCTTATTCAAAGTAGGAAAGCATCTTTTCCCCCCTTTTATATACTTCACTGTAAGTACATCTTAAGGAATAATAATATATTTCAGATATCTTAACACTGTTGCCCAATTTGTCTTGTAATTTTCTAATTTTCTCCTTCACTGATCTCAAGACWTTTCCCCACCACTTCAGTTCTGAAAAAAACATGCAGAGTTATGTTTAGCATCTCTAGCCATGTATGCCTGTTTCTATTTGCAACTCTAATATTAATCCAGAGCTGACATAACTGGTTTCTTTTCTCCTTCAGTGTTTTACTCTATCTTTCCCCATAGGCATCATGTAGTGAGTCCTTTCCCCCCACCCTACCTTGACTGATCTGGTTAAACTTACTTAGATACTAGAGATTTCTCTATGTTCGTATACAAGGTATATTTTTCTTCGGTATTTACCAAGTCTGTCAACTTTCTTGCATAGAATAAGGCTTGGACTGTAGAAATGAGAAATCRGTAGGGAGTACTAGTTTCGACTTTAGAGCAATGCAGCTCTAAGTGTCTGAACAACCTGAATTCTGTAGTAAAAACACTGCCCCTGGGCCAAGCCCACTGAGACAAGCAAGTATTTTTAGTTCCCTGGAAGGATAGCTATAATTATATCCTGCAATGCTTTCTTTAAACAAAATGTAAAATAAAACCCTCTGAATTTGTTTTAAGCTGCAAGCTTTCTTTAGAAGACTAAAACAGATTCTAAGAAAGCCAGAGTATGTCCATGTCTTTCTATGTAAAGGTGGAAAAAATGCAATATAAATTGAACAACAATAACTATTATTAACATAAACAATATAAACACCAAATATTTCAATAAGATAAATACTATAAAAGTTAAAATACAGTTCATAGAGTGCAAGGTGTATTGTACATTTTCAATTTGAGACCATTATTATTGTAAAACATACCACAAAGGGATGGAAAGACAGGTATTAACCCCTTTATGAATTAGTAGCAACAGACATGACTGGGATAATAATAAAAAAAAAAAAATTAAGAACTACTCTATTTACTATTGCACCACCACTCAAACGGTTGGATGACTTTAGTTCTTTGTGCCTCTGCTAAACTTCTCTGGCATTCAAAACTCCCTTCAGGTGCATCTCAATACTGACATCAGATTCTTATAGCATTTCTTGCAAGAACAAGAAATGGAAGTGAAGTATTTAGTTAAGATATATGCTAATAAGCCATGCTTAATGATGGCTAGTGCACTTTTATTCTTGTAAGGAGATTCTCTCAATATCCACTTAACTGGGGAAGCAGAGATCTGATTTATTACCCTTCTCTGTGGGGAAAGCAATGGAGGAGATGCATATCTGCTCTTGAAGTAGAAWGCATCAGAGAGAAACCAAAGGTACGACGCGAAGAAAAGAGAACGTGAAGCGTAGACTTGCAAAACAGGAAAGTGACTTCTTTTTGTTAAGAAACTACAGAAAGAACCTGATATTCTTGCTAGRGTTAAGTAACAACTCATATAAGATGCTGGAAAAATAGAAGTGAAGACTGAAAGAAAAAACAAAGGTGGACAACATCCAGAAGCTCACAGCAATAACAATAAGCTCTGTGGACACCAAACAAGCTAGGTAGGGCACAACTCCTCTAAAAGAAAGAAGTTTTCTATGAAAAATACCATGTAATCACGCAAGCTGACAAATCTGCACCAAAAAAAAAAAAAAAAAATCTGAGATTTTTAAATCTGATTTTTAAGATTCACTATTGTCAGCTATATTGAGAAATGAAATCTATAATTTATAATGTAATTTGTCAAGGAGAACAAATTCAGAAAAAAACATGAGTTACTTTCTTATGATCCTAAGTGGAAAACTGTGCCCTACTGATTTTGCTGAAGTAATGCTACCACAGGGAAATGTTTATTTTCATGCTATTAAAAAACAAACGTGCCCTTCCAATTGCTTCTCTGTAATAAATTGAATTAATTTTGTATTTCCACAAACTATATTAAATCATATTTAGCACAGGGAGGTGTGCCCTGGCAACTTTCCTGTTRTTTTTATAGTATTTTTCCAGCCAACAAACACTGCAATCCAAGCTCTCTCTCTTTACAGTCAGCTTTCTCCACGCTGTATTAGCCTGCAGAAAGCACAGTTGTGCACTCCAAATACATGATACTTTACAGAATTTTCCTTACCTTTCAGTAGTTCCCTATTTCAGCAACATTACACTTAATTTATTTCGATATCTGTCACTCCAACATGTTTAGTCATACTTTAACATAGAAATGTTCCATATCTCTAACAAAACCATTTTTTGAACCAGTAACATCATCAAACTTTACTAACCAGTGAAGGATGYTGCATTTTATAGATGCTCATTTCAAAGCACCTGCTTACAAAATGAGTGAGAGAACATATTTTATTGCTACCTAAAAAACACTATGCCATCATTCTTGATAGCTATTGCTACATTCTGAACTTGCTTTTTAATTTTTTTTTAATGTACCATACATACCAGGGAGAGGAGTATTCTCCTAGAAGGGACCACACTCTAGGATTAGAYATTTCACAAAGTTAAGTGAGCAGAACTTCAGACTTGGAATTCCTATACATTGCTCCTAAACCTTAACAGCCTACTCATTCTCAAAAATTTTCAGCCAAATCAAAGCAACTGAATAAGGTATTACAGAAGCTCTCATGACTAAGTTGCCTAACACTGGCCATTCTAAAAGATTTTTGCAGTTTTTAAAGAAACTCTAATGTATTTATTTAATCATAATGGGTCTTTGAAATTCAGCAAGAAGTCATCCCTAGGGCAACAGGAACACGTTTTCTTTTTCCAGCACAAAATCACAAACATTTAGTTGAGTTACAGACTATTGAAAAATCTCCCTTAAGCACTCTTAGCATGCCAAAATAATAATGACAATGAAAATCCAAGACTAAGACTTGGCCTTGTCACTCATAGTGAAAGCAGCTGAAGTATGCAAGGTATAACTACCAACAGTTTGCACATTAAGATGCAAGGGAGTAGACTTGAGGTCTGAGAAGGCAACCTTTCTTCTGGTGTTACTCTTTGTTCTCCAACYACCTGACCTCTTCCTAAGCTTTTGTTGACAGAAGGGAGAGGAAGGCAGGGGCAGTTTTAGCTAAAATGTTCAAAGTCTTACAAAGCATTGACTTATCGTGTTGAAGTARATCGATGGCTTACGGTATCAGGAACTCCAAAGCTGCAACACAATATTCTATCGCTTCAGCTAACACTGTACAACATAATAGCAGTACTTGGCTGCAGTCTTCATAGAAACAGCATATGAAAATGAGCTGTTTTGCAAATGTTCATCATAGCCATTTTCAAGACCCCCAACTGGCTCTAATTGATATACTTCTCATATTGTTCCCTTATTTTCTACCTGTTCTGCCTTCCCTCTCCTGCAGGAGGGAAGCTGGGCCCATTCCCCGCAACTGTGTTTCACTTAACTGCTCTCTCCTCTCTTTCTCTTGTTCTTGCCTCTCTTCTCAGGTTCTGTTACGATGCTCCACAGAATCTTAAGTTGTCCCTTTCCYTCAAACAACATCCCATTCTTACAGGATCTCATCCCATTATTCCACACCCCTCTTCCTAACCTCCAAAAAACCACCCTAATTTCAAATCACAATTCTTACTCCCTTTTCTTGCCTGGACAACAACTAGAGGAGCCCTAAGAGAACATGGGGGATTTTCTCTCTCTCCATTCCTGCATCTGGCTTTTCCCCATACCTGCTCAGGAAAATCATTTTCAAACCTTGATACTTCAGGTTGGAGCACAGACGCTACTAGTAGAGAAAAGGAACATATACAAGAGCTCGGTAGCCAAATTCAGAASGGATTTTAACTTGTATTTCTCAGCACACAGACAGTGTAGTTTTCTAGAACGGGCCATTCTGTGTCACTACTCAGGCAGAAAGTAACAAGCAAAATAYTGATAGTACATGATGCTTTTTAGGAAATCATGGAAAGTTTAAAAAGGCAAGAATATGTCCTCAAAATTAYTGAAAGTATTTTAATGTGAGCAAAAATATGTAATTTTCCTACTTCTCTTCAGAAGCAAATGAACTACATTACTACATTGGCTCAATGAAAAGTTTCCACCCAAGAATTTAAAGGTTGACAAAGTCAAACACAAYTGAAGAGATTACAGGTAGATCCTAACTGCAGAAATAACCCATAATAAATATCAGGCAGAAAGAAGGTATTTGGGTGTATAAACAGAACAGGAACTGAGTTATTGGAAAAATTCTCCATGGAGATCAAAGTTAATCCCAAAAGCTCTCTTCCTCATTAACAGCTTCATAGCAGTACTGTTCATCCAAAATAGAACAAACTATCCAGAATCTTTTCTTATATTCTTATATAATCTCTTATATTCTTACACTATCTCTTTTTATATTCTCTTGTTGTATCTTAAAAGCAGGCAACTTCCAAGCCAACACACTAACTCATTCACCTAGAGCTTTCAGTTTTTCCTTTGTAGCTTTTGGTCAGCAAATCTTTCACTCAAAGTCTCAGCTGCACTGTGTGTCAGCTCTGGAAGGCACTTCGTTTTGGGTCTTTGAAAACCTGCAATGGGATTTAACTAGAAAGGATGTATTGTTGTCTGTTTTTACAGTTCTTTTTCTTTGAAATATCAGTGAGGTGGAAAACACCATAGCTGGAAGAGACCTGTCATGGCACCAGAAGAAATATATACCAACKAGCAGCAGAAATGAATGAGCCCCAAATAAAGAGATTACATCATGCACATATCTTACTTGTATAAATATAAATATGTATTTTCATTATGCAGTATGCATTTCCCTATTCCATTTTTAAACCTTTACATAGGTACTTTGGGCCATATATGGCATTTAGTGACACCTTTGTCAAGACGAGACTTCATTCCTTGGAACCTCATTTCATCATTTACAACCTTACACAGTTAAGAAATGAGACAAAATAAAAAAGCCCCCTCTACTACTTTGCACTTGTTCTGTCCAAGTATAAATGATGTATTTACTCCTGTCAAAAAAGAAAATATTTTTCACCCTACTTTATACTCCCATTTTTCTAGGGGTGCCAGAATACTTTGTATTGTCTGGGCTTTCAATTAACCAGGAGCAAAACAAATCAAAGGCAGCAACCTGTTTAGTGCTTCGTGAAAACGCAGACAGTGCTAAAGCTGAAGGAAGATTGTTCTCTCCATTGTTCTGACTTTGATTCGCAATTTCCTCAAACGCAATGGCAGGACAAATGGTGAAACAGATGGCAACACCCTCCGTTCTGATGAGGAACAGTTTTGCCCCCATCTATGGCTATATATGGTGCAAAGCAATGAAAAAAAATCAATGGGATATTCTTATCTGAAAGAAACGTACAGAGCAACTCAGAAATTAACACAAAACAGTTTTCATGCTTCCCAGGCCTTGGGCTAGTTTAGACCAGGCCTGCAGACAGCTTATGCTAGCTTTTTGTGACTCTGACGTCCATGCCAGCAATCTGGCAGAGAAACACTGGGTACAAGGTTCAGAACATCCCTTTTTGACAGGTTTCACAAGAATGGTGAGCAAACAGAGTGGCTCTGCACCAGCAGGCTCTCCCCCAGGCTGGGGTCCTTCTCTTGACTGACCACGCTAAGGACAGCTCCGTACTCAACGCGTGCTGCAGAGGACTCTGGCCCTAGGGACAAGCTGCACCACACCGCAAGCCCAGAGCAGAACAGGTGCGTTGTTCAGGGTAAGTGCTGACAGAAAAAAAAGTCACGTAAGATCGGGACAGCTACAATCCTCTAAGCAGCGTGTCTAACTTCCATAACAGCTCTACTCACAGCATTAAGTCACAACTTTCTAAGATTCAAGACAGCCAYGCCATCGCTACAGCCAACTGCATTTTATATATGTTTTTTCTCTACTTCCTCACTTTCATTCAGCGGCATTACATTAAAGAGTAAACGAACAGAAGAAAGAACTACCAGGCAGTTAAAGGCCTCCAAATGAGTTAGGAACAGTGTGAAGTATGAGAATTAAAAAAGCCTATGGCTTACATTCGAAAAAAAACATTCTTAAAAGACTTTGCAAGACATCTTTCTACCATTTCTGCCAATTTTATACATAAGGCTGTTTCTTTATTTTTTATTTCTTTTGCTTCATTAGAGCATCCTTTTTTCCCCCCTCAATACGATTTCCTAGTGGATAAGCACGTATTAAGAAGTCATGGGGTTTTTATTTTGATGGTGCATTAACAGTTAACAATTGGGTAGCCACTTTTGGAACCTTGTATAAACACAACAAGAAACATACTACACAGATGTGGGTAAACAGACGAAATTCGAAATGCGGTGACAAGGAATATTGCTGTTTTACCTTCTTCTATGAATTCTAAATGCTTTTTACCATGCTACAGGCAACAAACCTCTGAAAATCTGATTGCATATTTTCCCTCAGGCAGTGGTTAAGAACAACCACGCACCAATTGATTGTGTTTCTTAAAACTATTTAATTATTGTTCAGAGTGCTTTAGCACCGTTCTTTAAATATTTGCATGTATCACCCAAAATCTTTCATCAAGTCCTGCTGCAGTGAAGTACACTATAGTGAAAACATTGGAATAACTTTACACTGAAGATTCATCAACAAAGCACAGGAACAATGTTGGATGCAGGGAGTAAAATCGGGATACCGCTACCCCACAACTCTACCCCCTGACCGGGAGTTACAAAATCAGGTTCCCTAACATGCTCTCTCCTGTCCTACTGATCTTGCAATCTGTACTCTAAGATGGTAGAAAAGAAACCACRCGTATAGCTTTTGCTATGAAAAGCTGGGACTTAGGAGAGATGGGGGGAAAAAATTGCCARTAATAGTAGAAGCATAAAATCCTTAACTCATAGCAGTTTCAGATCTTGTAAAGAAAGCCCTAGCGCAAGATGTGCCACAGCAGCCACCACCACGTTCTCGAAGGCCTCGTGCACACATATACACGAGGCCTTCGAGCACATATCCAAGAAAACTGGATAACCTCTTTTATTTCTGCTTCAGAAGGACGAAGACTTGCTCTGATTGCCAAGCAGGCTATGTAATGACGAGACAGCATGCCGCGAGTGAGTTATTCACCTTAACTTCAAATCATTCAGGACGTGGATRTACCTCAGTGAGTCTGTACTGCCTAGAGCACTGCTTCTCAAGCGTTTGAAATGAGAGGCCGTTTTAAGTTATCACAGTTTCTTCCAGACTACCACGCAACCTTATCATCAAACTTTTAAATACACACTGTTTAATATGGATTTACAACTGGAAAGCACTTACTATGGAAAGTGACTACAAATTATAGTTTGAGAACTAGTGGCTTCGCAGCTTATTATGTAGCCCAATAAAAGATAAAGAAAGCAAGGGRAAAAAAATACAATCAAAAAAGAAGGAAATAATAATGAAGTAAAAAGAAGTAATGTTAGTAAGTATAAAGGTGATGGAAGTTGTATGTATTCCTTATGCTTTAATGCTCATCAGCCCATGTAGTTACAAAAATAATGTCAAAATACCATCCAGTAATTTATTAACTCTTTCTTTCTAGTCATTTTGTTACCTAGCATTCAGTACTACACTAATGGGGTTTTATTTGTGAATTAATTGACTTTAAAATTAATTGACTTTAAAATGAACACAGTATAATATGCTATGCCAAATCAGCTGCTATTATGAGGCACTTTAGTTTTCTTTAACATGACTTTAGTGCAGGCAGTGTTGAGAGGTAGAAAACCAGAAATTTATAAATATGTATTTTGTAACTATAACTATGTTTTAGCTATATCTCTCCAAATGAATAACAAWTTTGTTTCTAAGAATAAAAAGAAAGACAATTGGTTGAATTATTCCTATAGTGTATTTTTAAACTTGAACATATTACTATTACTTTTACAGAWTTTTTTCTCAAGCTCTGATGGTAATCTTTGAATATTTTAGTAGGTGGGTGGTTTCTGTTGTTTTCTTCTTCTTCTTCACACCACCACCATAAAACTGTCATTCCTACTTCAGAAAAAAAAAATCAAAAAAAGCAGAAGTTTTCTAATAGTACTCTGACACACACACACACACACACACACACACACACACAATAGTATGATGATGATAGTTATCTAAACCCACACTGCAACTTGAACTAAAATGAATTGAGAGAAAGAGGGAAACATTTTCTTAACACACATGTGGTATTCAGGTAGACCAGGAATTCCTGAAAAGAACCAAATCAAATCAAAAAATAATCAAAAATTTGAATACAAAAGAAAACAACTCTTCCCTCTATAAATGCTTTACTTTACTTAAAATCTCTTTCAAATCTCTCTCCACGGTTTTTAAATATCCATTTTAAAAATAGTCTTAAGGCTGATTTTTGTGCTACTGAAATTTAAACCTACAAACATGCATAAGCAAATGTTGGCTTTACAGAGACCAAGTAACAGGCATACATCCCGTCTCCAATCCAGGAAAAGGATGCAATTCTTCCTTCTTGTAATTCCTTTCAGAAAGATGCCTGTACACACGTGTATGTGCATGAAAGCACATGCATAGGAAGAGGAGAGGGACTGAGCATATACTGTACCCCCGTCAGGCAAGTCACTTTTTATTTCAGCACCTATGTACAAATCTCAGTGTTTAAGTGCCCACAGCTCAGTTACTGCCTTTAAAATGGCAGAAAAAAAAAACTTAGTAACACTTCAGCTACTTCCCAGCCCTTCCAGAAGACTGTAGCACCAGGGAGAATTCATTTCAGTCACGAAGATTGTGACATATCTGCARAAAGCTCTATTTGCAATTGTCGGAATATCATTTGCTCTGACTACGCCCGCTTCAAACATCAGAAAACAAAAGCTTATTTTCGATGCTTCCAYGTGAAAGCATGAAGCCCCCAATGCTGTAGAATTATTTTCAGTGTCAATTTCTTGCTTATCACATTTTCCACCCTATCTATTTTTTAGTATCTGATAAGTCTCCCTGGGATCTAGATACATCTCTGATAAAGAGCTGTTTGACGACTGCATTCTCAACAAAGCTTTCTTATGTACATTTTATCTCCATGTAAACACACAAAAAAGGCATGAAACATATTTACAAGTATAGGTGTCCCTGTTGTTATATTCAAACACAAAGTAAATGTATGCATGCACTCGTATACATACAGTGATACAAYGGGATTTCCATAGGGAAATGCGAAAGTTATTGTTAAAATGTCTGTCATCCATGTAAGAGGAACAGAAATGAGCTGGGCATTAAATTTGCATACAGCCCCAAGCACAGAGGTTCCTCTATGTGCAGCGTTCTCCGGTTCTTGATGATGGGCATATCTGGCAGGAAGATTCTGTCAGGATTAGCTCAGGAAAACACCCCCAAGGAGATAATTTGAAGACACACTGAGAATTTGCCTCAGTACATGAAAATAAACACGAAATCCRCTGCAAACTACGCACACTAAAAGTTACCGCAAACACTACGCCACACACCAGGGGATAATCTATTTCAGCTAATTAACACACAGCCATGCACAACACTGCTGGAAATGGTTGCCACTTAGGATTGATTTAGGTCTTGCATTGCTTAAATAGACTTGGAAAGAAAAGGTCTTAAACATTAAGACAGGAAAAAAAACCAAAAGGTAAAATTAAAGTAGCTGTGAAATAAATAGGCTCAGATTCATTTGATGGCTTAKCTTCATAGACAGTAGCAATACAATGTTACAACGTTATTACTGCTTTTATAATAAATACCAAAAGGTACAGTGTCCTTCTTGATTTTAACCCTGCTGTTGTCAAAATCAATCTAACAATCTATGCTCCAAGGTACAAATCAGGATTTTTTTTTTTTTAATATGCAAAACTGTGTTAATAAAGCATGCTTTTAACAAGACTGGCAGTTGAGGTAGAACTTCTCTCTTCTTAAAATTTAAGGAGAAAACAGATACATACTAGAATGTATATGATTTTGTTCTTAAAAATTTTATTACCAACATGCAGGAAAAAAAAAAAAAAAAAAAAAAGCTTGAACTGAAATCACCTCAGGTAAGAGTAAGAAGTATTTCTCTTCTTCCTTCCTTCTCACTTCTGCTAACCCAACCCTCTTTTCCTTAGAGCTTTCCTTGCTAGGAGAGAAAGCATGATGCTGCTTCATCATACCTACATTCTTAACACACAGATGATGGAAGGAACAGCATACCGTATCAAAATCAGGACACGAAAGCGCATCTCCAAATGTTCATAGCTGCACATCACGTTTAATACTCTTGAATAGTATCTGAAGTTATTTCCAGAGATCTTAAGCCCTTCCACGCTGGCACAGTAACATAATTAAAGTTACTTTATGGTCAGCTCACACACACCATTGAAGGGAGGGGTGAGGAAAAAAAAATCTGCTGAAGATTATTACTCACCTACCCACAAGAAGTTGAAAGCAAGCACCAAAAGAAACCAAAGAGTATGTTAGCTCAGTAACATTATTAGGTAAGATCAAGACGGATAACAGAAGGAAAAGTGAAGTGGTTTCTGTAGCGCGCTCAGCTGGGCTTGACTTTTCTCACATCACGGTGCTTAAGCCAGTTGCCCTCTGCAGAGGCASAGCCAGAGTTTGAGCCGGCCAAGTTTGACTGCCAAGTGCCCRAGCATCTCTGTGTGGTTCAGCAGCCGCACGCTCGAGATCCGAAACGGTGATTGCTGTCCTGCCAACAGCGTGGGCAGGCAGCACGCTTGGGCTCGACCGTAATCCGGAGCCCCAAGCAAACAGGRCAGAAAAACATGCCGAAGCGCATTAGAGAGAGGGGAACAAGACTATAATACGAGAACGTGAATCAAATCTAAATACAAACAATGAGAAAGGGTATCTTCCAATACAGACATGTAACCCCCAAACTGAAAATGAATTCCCAGTGTCCAAAATGGCAAATTTCAGAATTCGCTAACAAAATCACTTGTGAAAAGCACTGGATAGATTACAAGAGCTTCAGTGTAATTAGTTAGCAAGCACTGTTATGAAACTGTCCCTAAGTAWGAGATATCTGAACATATGGATGCAAGGACTTAACTATGCAACTTCCCCTTTGGAAAGGAATCGTTTCCAGGTGGTACCGAACAATCAGCACCCAGTTAAAACCTGGCAAGGGCAAGGAAGGAAGGTAGCTGTTTGGATAATGCCTGAGCACTGTGTACTTCCAACCGCATTGACCCTGTTCGCCAAAACTATTACCCCAGCAAGCAGGCAYCGTCTATGGTAGCAAGGTAAGCACGCTTTAGGAATATTTCCGGAGACAAGGGACACCTACTGTTTCCCAAGTGCCTCTGTGGATCTAACGGGAGCCAGCAGGAAACACTGGACGATACGCTTTTATCCAGTAAATTTAGTCCATTAGAACTTGGGGCCAGGCAGGGACCAAACATGGACCTCCTGGGATCATGCTTAGTACCACCACTAGACAGTCCTTCCATTTCACTGCCAGCCATCTTTCACTTCCTCTCCTTCTCTATGTAGTTCCTAACAACTATTGACATTTGCCTTTTTTTTTTTTTTCTTTTTTCAGAAAATCTGTTATTTCATCCTAAGCAGCCTGAGAAAAGAACGTAAGCAACAGAACAAATGATGCCTTCTCAGGTGGTTGGTTGCAGCTAGTCATGGGGGGGGAGAAAAGCAGCTGTTCTGGGTAACTAGGACAAAGGGAAACTGATAGTTTTTYTATTCCTGTTGTTAGCAGGAAAACAAAATAGAACTTTTTGTTCAAAAGACAAGTGATCCTTCCAGTAAAAGAGAAATAATAGAAGGATGGCTCACCTAATACCTTCAGAGAAGCAAGGGTGAGAACTAGAAATTTTGAAAAGGCTGTTCTGCCACTTACTATTTCATTAACCATGTTTATCCTTAATATTAAAGTTACTTAACTTACAGGCTTATTTCTGTCCCTGCAAGTGAGTATTCTAGTGGTACAGAAAGRAAGATTGAGTGGCAGATTAATTGACTGGTGGCAGAAATTAATACATTTCACCTCAGAGCAAAATGATTACTCTCGTCTGAGAGCAGAGGGACAGGAAAGTTTTAACGTGGTCATACTATTGACTGGTTTTCTTTTTGAAGACTTCAGATTAGAAGAAAATTCAGTAACTACCAAAATATTTTAAAATGGGAACACTTGAGGTTTACTAATTAGAGTAGGAAGGACTTACTTGGCAAAAAGGGKTTTTTTAATTTCAAGGTTGCAACTGCATCTTGGGACTCTCAATCAAGCCTGACTAACTTCTGTACGAACACCAGAGACTACCTGGAAATAGGACAGGAGTGATGTAAGCAAGGTCCTTCGCTGATTAACTTGCAATTACATATGAGAACTGTCAGGTTTCCAAACAACATTTTTTTTTGTTTTCGAAATACCTGACTATTTTACACTAAAGGTTGTTAGTAGATTTCTCACTACAGATGGGTGAAAAATCTGATGATTTTCGTTTTCTGGAGGCATGAATAACCTGAAAAGGTCCAGCTACTTCAGAAGGCAAAAGCTAAAAACTAAGCAGTGTAAGTTTACGTATCACTCTAAAATATTACCACATTAAAATCAAAGATTTAGGCTTATAACTGGCTGTAATTCTCTATAACTCTCTTTTAAGAATTTTTTTATTCTTTTATAYTACAACTTGAGGCAATAGCTTCCCAACACCAGAAAATGAAAGTCCTTGATGAGCCAGGAAAGTATCTTACAAATGACAGRAATTCAGATACTGGTAGTAATCTAGAGATAGCCCTTCTGATGTCAGAAATCTAGAAATTGGTGCAGTCTAGATCTCATCAACACTGATTTTAAACTAACTGAAGGTGTCATTACCAAAAATGTAATCCTTTCCCTCCTAAAGGGCTAAAGGAATAGTTACCAGCAACTTTATCTAAAAATGATACAAACTAGGGAAAATTCAATAAAGTCAAATCCTGATGTAAAACTAGCCTAATGTGAAGAGAATCTGGCCTCAGGTTTTTCACATCACAAAGTAATACTAGTAATCCCCTGAAACAGTACTTCAATAATGTTTATTCGTGTCAGATTTCAAAAAGAAAAATACATTAAAAGGAGGACCACAATACTCAGTGTCTACTTTGTGAAAGCTTGTGATTGCATTCCAATTTTTTCCTTAGAAAATTTGATCTTGTGTCTTGACAGTGACAAATCACCCGTTCTTTGCTCAGTGGACCTTCCTGATAATAGAAGATATTCTTCCCCAAGAGAAGGAATATTTCAGGTAAACACATTCACATGGACTAAGTCTGCCCTTTACTGAGAAAGGGTTTGATCTAATTGCTTGAATGTCATCAAAAGACAGAACATCTTAAAATAGATTATCAGGTAAATTTTAAATGACTACAAACACTAAAAATGCCTCTTTTTGTTAAATTACTTTTCATGGTATCTGTGATACAGAAGTTTTACATCACCCTAATACCCCATGCATGGTGAGAGCTATCTGGTATTCATACCCTGAATAATTCCTGAAAAATAATTAGTTCACTTAAGAAAAAATAAAAATAAAAAAAACAGAAAAATGGGGTAGGAAGTCAAAATTGCACTACAGCAATTTTAGCATTATAGTAGTTTTAGCATAAGTTTATCAAGAGATATTGTTTTATTCTCTCTCAAGATTTTCTTTTAAGTTTAGAGGAATATAAAGTAGCATCATAACTGTATTCCTCTACGATCTTCCTGCCACAGACCCAATAGATTTCTACCTACTGCTATATAACTATGAAAAGTTGAAAAGGACATCTTATAGCRTATCATCCTTCAAATCAAGCAGTTAAATACTCTTCTGTCACATTTTATGTAGTTTTTTTTTTCTTGTTGAGAATAGAAATATGGAGAAATAAACACAAAGAAAAAAAAATGACCAGCCACGTCTGTACACAGTTATTTCTTGTTACGCAAATTGGTAACTATATGATCTCTGTATCAAATATCCAACACAAAGACATGTATCATCACAAGCACATAACAGAAGACTTGCAAAATAAAACACTACTAGAACAAGTGGGGTTTTTTGTTTGTTTTTAATCTAGAGACAGAAAAGCCTCCTTTTCTCACACTAAAACTTTTCCTTCCCCTTTCTAGGAGTAGCTGCCTGTGTTTGACAGAGCTCAGTGGTTATGAAGTCCTCCACCCGGCCTGCTCCTTCCCCCAGCACCCCCGTGCTGCTGCAGGATGACTCCCTTGGTCCAGCCACTTGCTATGAGCACCAGCAGCCTTTCGACTTGGCTCCTGACACTGCCAGTTGAAGCGGGGCCTTCAAAAACAGGTCAGCTCTTCTTGTTAACCATGGCTGCACCCGCCCAGGCAAAACAAGGAGGTTTGCATCTTATAAAAATCGCAGAGAGCAGCACTGTGTGTGTGTGTGTGGGGAGGGGAAATCTATCTGCACTTCTTTCCTCTATGACAAAACTGCATTCTGTTCTAGGAAAAAAAGAAAGGCTGGAAACTCCGATAATCTGATCAGGCTGAAAGGCTGATAATCCCGAGGTTTTTTTCTTTTTCTTTTCTTTTTTTCTTTTTTGCTGCTACAGTGATTCAAGAGTTAGTTCCCTCCCACCTGCATATGACTTTGGGTGTTCTAATATACAATGAAACATCCACATAATATGATTTAAAAAGAGTTTGTTCACAGGAGGCTCTCGGCATACAGCGCTCATTTCTCAAACCTTCAGTCCACTGAGAAAACAATAAATTTGTACMTTAATAAGAGCTCTGTATGATTTTTTTAAAGCTTACTTAGCAAATTYCAGCAAAATTAAATACAGTCTTAGCCAATAAGCAAATAAATAAAAGAAAAATGATGTGCATATTAGGTCTATTTTTAATGGCAAGTTACAGGAACGTAACTATCCTCRGTGCTTTATTGTCAGATAATGAAATAGAGTAAATGTCAACGTTTTTTTTTTCAGCATACCATAATTGTGGATTAGGACAATAATCAGATCTTCTTTGGCAGTACCGATTTAGTTACTAAGAGAGTAACAAACCTAGAGACATTCTGCATTAAGCAACTCCAAAAGAAAAACTCTCATTTTAAGAGAAGGTGCACTACTGCTGGGCTGTAGAAACAGAAGCAGTGACATTAGCAGGCACGTACCGAGGCACAAGTAATAAAGTTAAACTCTAAAGATAATTTGCAGGATAATTTTCTACCTGAAAACTCCTGGATTTAAAAGTAATACCTACAGTAAATCTTTTGCTACTGTATAGTCCAAAACGTTGAAAAAGCAGATAAAAACACCACCAGCAAAGGGTAATCGCCTCGTATGGACAAGGAGCATTCTGAGAAAGGCTGATCCTGCACTGCAGTGACACTGCAGTGAAACTCGGGCACCATCGAGCCAGGAGAGGACAACTCAAAGGATAGCTGCTGACTCRAATAAACATTGCATCAAGTTCACAGTGAAAAGGAGGAACAAGAGCAAAAGAAGCAACTGAGAGTTTGTTTACAGTCATAGAATTTGCCTTGCTGATGAGCTGAAAGAGATCAAGTATCACCGAGTTTGCAGAACAGAGAAGAAAATGTTATACGTAATTGTAGAATTACACACATGTATTAATACCTGATGGACAGTCTGTTAAAAGAAATAATTACAAGGTACCTTCAAGATTCCTCATTACAGTGTTCTGTTGTGCCTTTCCTCTACCAGTTCCAAAGAAAAAAAAGGATATGCTTAAGATAGAAGTGAATTATAAGGCCAAACAACGTAATGTGTAATCTTTAGGCTACTGTCTTAAGATCACAGATTGTCATCAAAGTCTGGAAATTATGCAAATAATACTAGTTACATTTAGAGGTCTGCACAAGTAAAGGCTTCCCGACCTAAATAGTGATTGTGTCTCAGAAAAAGCAGTGTCTTTTTTGTGATGCAAGGGCGCTACCTACAGGCTTCACTGGAGAATGACACTCGGGAGATTAGGGGAGAAAAAAAAATCCTATTTTTATGAGAAAATAGCTAGCATTAGCATTATTAGATTAAATCCTTATTAACTTCAAGGTAAAGACCATACGTTACATTGAAAAAAGTTCTTTTTTTTTCAWTCGATACTCTTGAAGGTTTTTGGTTAATTCAATTTAAGTCTTAGACTGGTGCAGATTTTTTTAAATCTATATTTAAATTATTTTTAGTATCATAAAAAATGCTCTTTTTTATTCAACAATAAAACAACATCCAACTCCTTCTAACACAAATTTCAGAGATTAAGGTGACAAATAATTTTGGCTCTAACTGTTTAAAGATCACAATTCAGTGCTTGCACTTGCAAGCCATTAATTTTCTGACAAGAAATATTTGTACCCCATAAAAATATTTCCATCCTGTATCCATATTATAATTGATACTCCATAGAATAATCACATTGAGAGCTATTTGCAATAGCTTAACTATAACGGTATTTCCAAAATTTTTAAGATTAAGAGATGCTGGGGAAGCTTCAGGAATTTATGTGCACGTTTTTTCGTCCCTATATCTTTTACCTGTTCCTTTCTTTCTCCATTCAGGTCAGATACAACAAATAACTTACACATGATTTGAATTTGGTGGAACAGGCTCAGATTGTTAAGTCTTCAAACCAGGGGCCATGTGATGAGCCCAGTATACCAAAGATGCTACTGGAATACAAACAATAAGTAAGAACAGTAGTAACATCAGCAGCAGCAGCATTTTCTTGCACTTAATGAACTAAGACTCAGGCAACCCATACAATACAAGTATGTTCTGGCTTTTGTATGAATTAGAGACACTTTCTTTTTTTGGGGGAAAAAAAAAAAAAAAAACATGTCCTCAGGTAGTATAAATATCAAAAAAAGATGAAGATTATTAAATGCATTTTATATTACAGAGTAATAACTGAGAATTTATTTTTCCTTTCAGATACAGAGTTCAGCACTTTTGTATTTAAAGGCTATATTTTTATATCCACAGCGACAAAAGGACATCAACCTGTCAAAAGTACAATTAAATACTTATTAATATMACTACAATGCTATGAGAGGGAGTATTTTAAAATGAGTTATTTCTGTGCCCATTTGTCCAACTCCTGAATACCTTTCACTGACTACATGTGAAGATATGCTTCTATTTGCTTCAATTAATTATGGAATTTAAAAATAGTAATCCAATGAGCTGAAAAATGCATTTTTTCTCCTTTTTTTTCTTTCTTTCNAAGAGTCCTAGTTGTACAGAGCGTAAGATCCAAGCACATTTCTGAAATAGTTAGGACACATTATTAACTAATTCCAGCTTAGTTAGAAAGAAGAAAAAAAAAGAAATAAAATTTAATTAAAAAAAATTGAATCCCAGGAAAAAAAACACACCATTGATCTATTGATTCTAGATATATTATAAAATAAAAAGTATTCAGCAATGATAAATAACTTCATTGCTTTACTCTTAGGTAACTAAAATACATTTTAGTGGCAAAATATTTTGATCCTATTAATCTTGTTACGGATTTTTAAACTCAAACAATTTAAAACATTCAATTATTCACAGTTTTCAGATGAAATTTCAAGTATAGCATTATCAGTTGTTCTTTTCTCATTTTTAGAAACTGTAAATTGTTTATGTTATTTTAATGACATTCTCCTATATATAATAATATAATTACATCACAATTAAATGAGCTCAATTCTATTTTAATTAAGGAGATAATCCTGAATCATTCTTTTTAATAGAAATGTCTCWCTATAATTAAACTGTTCAGACGACGTGATAATGAACATTGAACCACATAAGCTATAACAGTACATTCATAACAAATTTGCCCTGAAATTAATATTTAAAAATATTTTATGCCTCCTATATAGTTGTCTGTAAATTATTTTAAGTTGCCTTTCCCACTGATTGAACTTATTCATATTTTATTTAGTTCTCCCTATTTTTAATTGTGTCACAAGCTCCACGAGCACAGTCCGTGGTGACACTCACAGGTTGCTAGAGAAGCATCAATAAAAGGGAAAGTTCCTACTAGTAGTTTCATTAGGCAACCTAAATTTTAAACCACATGCTCAAATTATTATTTACTTGTCTGGGATAAACTAATGTAGCAACATGGAATCTCATTTAATATTTTAGAAGAAAAGCTTTTTTTTTTCCTTCAGACTTTCTAAATCCACCACCAATATTGAATTCTTTCTAAAAATGAGGATGGCAGGTGACTGCAACACYCTTATGTTATGGTCAAAGAAAACAGTGGCCTGTTGATTACTGTAAAAATATTTCTGATTAAAAAAATAATAAAAATAGATCAGTATCACGCAAATATTCTTTATTTTGCTGAACAAATGAATTTAACTTGTGAAAGTTAATTGCCATGCTATAAATCACAACTGACTTAAAATGCAAAAGAATTGCTAAGTATTTTTACTTTGTTCTTGTACTGTATACGTGTCCTAACATTCATTTCCTCCTTGAACTGCAGTAACATTATGCTGCATGAAGTTTCCATCAGGAAAACTGCTGTCCCTTTTTCCTTTGTACTTTTTGCCTGAAACGCTCATAAAGTTCTTCAAAACACTCATCAAAACTTAAAAAGCAAAATAAAAACGTTTCCTTTATGAAAGCTTGCTGACCTTGACATCATTCACTATTTAGAAACCCATAAAAGAACAGATAAGAAATATATGACTCACAAATTATCAATTATGAAAAATAATCTGAGGTAGAATGCTGCCCTAATGCAAAAAGATGGATTACTTGTCATAAACCAATAAAGCTTTTATTTGCGAATCCAGTATCTCATTTCTTCCCTTCATGTTGGGAAACTTAAAATGATTTTTAAACTGCATTAACTTTAAAAAAAAATGCATGTATCACCAAGGTGAACACAGAGAATACCTCCAGAAATAATTTTTTTTTTTTTAACCCATTCATAGCTTAGCTCCTCGTAAGCTCTGCTGCGTTACTACACGACGCGTTATTCAGGTACCAGCTGTAAAAAATCACGTCAGCAGAGAGGAGCTTCCCGAGGCAGCAGCTCGCGAGCCGCGGGGGCGGCCCCGCGTCCCGGAGCGCGGCCGCTGTCACCGCCAGGCAGCCAGCAGAGCTTGACCAGCCCGCCCCAAAGCGCTCCTCAGCCCCCGCGCGAGGGCTCCTCGGGGCTCGCGCTTTACTGCGTGCTCTCTAATCTGGGGAGAGCGATCAGTTGGGTTTTTCCTCCTTGCAAGAGGAGATGCCTAGAAAATAAAATGAGYGCCAGCCTCGGAGTACTACGGTGCAGTGTCATCAGCTGTCGAGGGGYTACCTATGAAAAACCCCCTCGCCGGTGATGCAGCAGAGAATTCATTGCTTTCTCCGACTGGCAAATGCCAGGACTGCTCAAATCAGGAGATAAAGCAAGCTGAGCTCTCTTTCCATCCTGAACTCGCAACCCCCCCCGGCTCAGGCTGCTCATCCTCTCGCCTTCTCCGCAAATTGCGGCACCAGCGCTTGTAGCACAACGCGATGGAAAAACCAGCGGCAGGAATGCCGCTGATACACCTATATGCAAGGACAGCCAGGATGACGCTGCGTTCTAGTTTAATGTGCGATCCCCATTTCACAAACGACTTTTGCTTTGCCTGCTTCAGAATCTGCAGTCATCTTTGGCTAACTAATTTTGGTCCAATCGAGTCAAGACATCCAATTTTTCAGCCCTGTCAGCTACAGCTCATACCTATCCTGCATCGCGAGAAGCAGTTGAATGATTTAATTAAAATAATTTAATTTAAATTAGGCATATTAGCCATTCTAAGTATAGGAGCAGCAGGGCGAGTTCAGTGAACCGGAGGCAATGAAGCATGCTAAACAGAGATCCCCCGGTTCAAATCCTGGGTCAGACGCTCAGTGCCTGCTCTCAGAGCGCCTGGAGGTGGCTTTCGCTGCTTTGGGGAGATCGGAGGCGCGGGCTTGCGCGTCGGGGGGGATTAACTACGTTGTCACTCACTAATGACAGCTGCCAGCTGATTAGAAACCACATTAAGTTCTTACCTTTAACTTCCCTGAGCGGTAAGATCCAACTGCCAAAACTTGCACGGGTTTTTTTCCATCATAAAAAGGAAAAATAAAAGAATACAAGAAAAGCAGGTTGCATGTTTGCTACCTAATCAGAACAAAACGGAGTGAACAAGCATACAACGGTAAAAATGAACTTTGATAAAATACAATACCGTGGCTGATTTAGACCTACTTCATCAGCGCCATYTACAAGGGCTTAGCTCTTTTAGACGTACAGGAGAAGGGTTTTRAACAACTAAAATTATTATTTTCTCCTGTCAAATGTTAACAATTAAGACTCAATCTATACAAGGTAAATCTTATTTGAGCATTTTGACACATTCTTCAAGAAAGCAGAACATGAGAAGAACAAGACCATTATATCTATTGTAAAAAGGGAAGAAACAAATCTTGCAACAAGCGATCCGCATAGTCTTTATTTGTAATCRTTCACTGGGTAGGCTGTTAGGCAAGGCAATATTCGTATTCACTTCCAGGGAACTTAAGAGTTTTCGCATATTCACCATATAGACAGAAACCTTTCTTCTTCAACAGTACTTTTAAGTAAATTCAAAACAGATGCTTAATGCTAAGGCTGTAATGAAAATATTTCCTTTGCAACCTACAGCTCTGATAAGGCTGCTTTCAGAAATATAATGGTTACATATCCCTTTTAGGGCTTTAACAAACCCTTATTTTCTGTCTTGCATTCTATACAATGTAGACTCTATTTGCACCCATTCAGTACTAAATTACAGATAAAGTTACAGCAAATTTGTTTTCTCAGAAAAGCAGTGAGGCCTAATATCCCTTGAGTAATAACAGCCTTGTCTTCCTTTCAAAAGTCGGACTGGAATAATTTTCTCCCAGAAACAAACGCTGCTTCTCATGACAATAGACCTGTTCTTAAAGCCCTGAATGGGGGACAGCTCACTTTGCAGGTGTTCAGGGAGAAGGTAAGAGGGCACTTGACCCTGGTGGACAGCTCTTGCTGTGGTAGGTAACTTCAGTGCAGGCTATCATCCCATTAGACTGCCTGCCAGACTTCTCAAGTCTGAATAAGTGAAAAAGTAATGCTCAAGTGAATCCATAATTTAGAGAGATATATCCTGTTCATTCGGATGGAATCAAAATACCTAATAAAAACCTGAAGCAGCTTTAGAACAAAGCAAAAATGTCTTACGAGGTTAAACCACCACACACACGCCTCCCCCTCACCCCCAGTGACTCTCGTATGTGAAAGGAATACTCGTATAAGGACTTACCAGTGTAGCAAAGAGATTTTCCAAATGCTTTAGCTAATAGACTGTGATGAATAAATATTTTTAATGTGTTTCAGTGGAGTTGCACTAGGGAATATTAATATCCAATACTCAAACCACTACTCAGATTCATTTCAAGTTGCAATGCTAGGAACATACTGACATGATACAGAACACTCAAAATAACAAGTCAAAACATGCTCTAAACAGGTTTCATTAGTTATTTCCTCTTTAAAATGTATCACTAAAATGTTTCAGTGTTTATCTGTTACAGTATTAAAACACCATTCCTGAAAGATGGAATTAAAACATTTAGGGATTTAGCATTGAGTATTGTTAACGTGGCCTTACTGTTAATCATTAACTTGGGAAAATTACATTGTGTTTTATATACTAATACTATGACATTTTTATTAACTCATAATCTCTCTGCTAACAGTGGTGCTTTAAGCAAGTAATAATTAAGATGGCAGCAAATATTAAAAACACCTACTTTCAAATTCATCAGTCCTGTTAAAGGACTACATTTTTTTCTGGCACTAGATCTTCTTTAAGGAAAAAGAGTAAAAAGAATGATGTATTTAAGACAAAATAGTTATTCTTGCTTTACCTAAAAGTACATTTAAATAGTCATTAACCATATTCCTTACAGCACCGATCACCCATCTTCAAAGGAATTAGCTAACCTTAATTACCAAAAATACATCTTTCTCTGGCAATTTAAGAATTTGTCATTGGGAAATAGAGTTCCAAATGAGTATACGTCTGCCTCTGGTCCGAGATAAGGATGAGATTTTCCGGCTCTTTTATAAATCAGAATCAGAAAAAAGGTATCTCAGAAARAACAAAAATATGATTCCCGCTGACTTCATTAAGATGAGAACAATATAGAAAGGAGACTCTCAAACTAAACACAAACACACACATATACCAGATATTCATATACATATAGAAATACGTATATGTATGTATACATATACAACGACAAAAACACGGCAAAATGGCAAAAAGTCATGCATTTGTACTGTCGTTGCTACTATTAAGAGATCTGGCTTCAGTTTTCTATGTTTACCCCTCAAGTTATGATTTACAAGAGAGATACTGAGTGTAGAGGATCACAGATATGCACTAACACTGACTTGAGGTTTTTTTTTTTTTTAATCGTAGCTTTCCCAAATATACAGTACCACTTTCCAAATATACAGTACTGATGAATACAAAATATATATGCAGTGTATCAAAACAATTTATCTTATTCATATTTCTCTACTATTTTTTTTTCCTTCTAATGGGGTTAGAAAGCGTCCGTCTGTTCATTAATGAGCAGTGTCTACTTAAGGAGGCTAGTCAATTAGAATGGGAATACAGGCCTGCCTAATCACAGCTACTATACAGTTGTGGAGAGAAAAATCATGTCTACTATTCAGGCAGTACTGCACACTAATTGCCCAAGAAGTTCCAGTTGCACATTACCAGTTATAACACACAACTCTGCAGTGCTAACGACAGCTGAGAGAGCAGTGGTCAATCTCAAACCCGACTACGTTATACCAATATCTGCTTTTTCAAGATAGTGGTTTCTTTCTGTAGTGTTTGCATCTCTGGAAAGCAGTTGGTATCCTGCAACCTCAGAGCGACAGTACTCGTGGAAACGAACAAAACCCTGAAGATTTGCTGTGCAGTTGCAAGTCTACTCAGTATCACGTGCAACCATTTGGCTTGGAGTTATTAGTTGTTCTTTCTCTTCAGTAACAATTCTGATCAGAAATTCAGATTCATTTCCACTGAATAACTGTTAACACTTGGATTATTTGACTCGGCTAGTAATCTGGAATAAATAAAATCTACCAATGAAACGAAAATAAATTATGCATTTGCTAGGTCTTCTTTAGTGTAAACAGATTTTGGGATATAATCCCCTATTAATTTTATTTTGTAATTTATATAGCTAAAGAAACTAATAAAACGGTTGTTTATATCAAACCAGTGGCTATGAGGTTTACAGGCATTTTGTTTCAAGGTCAACTGCAATTCTACTTTCCTGCAGAAGGTAAATCACTCAAACATGACACTTGGTAAAAAACTAACATTCCCCTGTAGTCTGGAAAAGCAGTTTCATGTATTGAAAAACTACTTAAACAACATTGTCTGGTGCAATGACAGTTAATTGAAAGGATCTTTGAGGCAGTTTTTCCGGCATTTTGTACTGCTGTGACCAGTAAAACATGCACGTGCGCAAGACAGGCCACCGTAGACACCCAAACTTTACCAATAACGCAACAAGGGCAATGCTAGGATTTTCCTCTGTTGGTTTGGCCCCTTATTTAAGAAATTTAAAAGCAGTCGTTCTCACTGAACTGTAATCTTCTCATCGAAGCCTCATCACCAAGAACTGCAGCTGCTGGCAATGGACAACAGCCAAGAATGTCCAAGGGTCTCAGAGAGCAAAGGGGGGAAACAACGTGGACGGGTGGTTCATAGAGGCATCAAGGTAACCATTTTATACGAGAATGGCTTTAATCTTAGGTCTTCAGATATGGAAAACAATCTGTGAGGAAAGAACGCTTAACCTGACTACTCTATAAAATAAGGATTATGCTACTAATGTGCTGAAGAGCTCATGCCTAATTTAAAAGAATAAATGAAAAAAATCCAGCACTTCTGATCTCTGTAAGTATTCTTCTGCAACATCATGCTTCAGGGGTTTCGCACTTGACACACAAACATTATGACAAGCAAGGGACAAACTATTGCTTTTTTCCCCATATTTTTGTCAGAAAGAAGTTTCTCCAATTGTGAAAAAAGAAGTTTTCTTAGTCCAGGCCTAAGTGCCCAGTTGCTTCATAGTACTTTCCCACGTAAGTTTTATTGCAATTCAGGTGAGTCTTACTGTATGAAAAGTGCGCCGTTTGCTGAGGAACAAGGCAGAAGGCCACAAGGAAGGGAAGAGCAGAATGACACCTGCCAGTGTCTGAACGCAAGGAGCTACAAAGAGCTGAGCAGCTACCGACACCACCACGGGGCACAGCGTCAGATCTGAGAGAGAATGTCTCGTACGTGCCTTTTCCACTCCCRTTTCCTGCTGTCCCAGGAGATACAGGGAATAGATTAGTCAGTCATGTTTCATGCCAGTTCTGCTAGTTTGGGCTGTCATACAGCACAAGCAACATCACCTATCACCATTCTCCTGTTATCGCCAAAGTACGAAGCAAGTTTTCAAGCTCTCTCTGGCCCAACCTGATCATTTTGGAAGTGGGACACATGCAAACCTCTTTTACTAAAAGAAAAAAAAAAAAAAAAGAATGAAACTGCACAGCAAATTGTACTACATTAGGCCTATGCCGTGCAAATTCCTGGATAAGTTTTGCTGTTGTTACTAAAGGTTATTTTTGAGACTTTATTTACAACATCAATAAAATCAATTACTGTTAGTCATACAGCATGTACTACAATCATGGTTTTATAGCACTAGCAGAAGCAAAACATGTTTTAAGCCTTCTTTTCTGATTAATAGCCTGGATTACAGTTTCTACAACCCAAATTCAAATTATAAAATGGGGTGTTAAACATAAACAGGACAAACATTTTAATTATATATATTTGAAACATTACAAAGCTACCTTAAGTGCTTTCTCTCAAGTAAAACTGAACATATTGAAAATTATTTCTTTTTTTTTTAATTCTTCCACTCAGCCATTGTAGCTTATAGTATCACCTAACATGCACATACTTACTATACAAGCAACTACTATACAGAGATAAGCACACTGAAGATTCCTTAAATAGTATTAAGAATAAATCAGTAAACTTCATTTCTGTCTTATAACCTTCTTGCATGTTTTGTTTTCAAAAGCTTGGAAATGCTATTTCTCTGATTGATTGTCCTTAGTTTAGCTTCTCTCATAAGCATACTATGAATCCGGTTATTGTCTTTTTCTCTATTATACTGAAACTCTTTATGAAACATTAGTGTATATTAACTTCTGAATGTTCCAGTAAAATCAGCATTGCCAATAATCCTTCTGCTTCAGGGCAGACCACTGTAACACACACTGCTGCTACAATAAAAAAACAACACACTCGCTTTGTAACCTGATTTTACATGTTGGTTCTCATACGACTCAACTAAAAGAGGATGAAAAAGTAAGATATTTTGTAATTCACCCACATACACTATTTAAATAACCGAAGTTTAAGCGGCTAACATTTCCTGCAGTGAGAGCAAAACAGAATCTCAGGGAACCCCACGCTGGCAAGGTACAGAACTACGTTTTCCTCAGGACACCAAATCCGGTATCATTACTACCGGAAATCTTCCAACTGCCATGTTTTTTACTCAGGAGAGTTTTGGACAGTGCGAGTAGGAATACGCCACGCTTGCTCGTGACGCCTCTCCTCCAGGCGCGCGGACACCCGGCGCCAAGCGCAACCCGCCGGTGCCCCAGGCCTCCAAGGACGCCCGCCGAGCAGCGGCACCATCGCGGTAACAAGCCTGCCCTTGTCCTTCCTCCTCCGCATCCACGTTAAGCGTGGCTAAAAGCCAACAAAAGCCTGTCCCTATCTATTTCTAAGGTGGCCTACCTGAGAACCAAATTTTCTTTATTTACCTATGATACAGCACTTATGTTTGTATGAATTATGGTAATATAAAGTCAACACTTCTAAATTCGGCTTATCACAAATTACACTAGCTTTTTCTYTGACATTTACTGTCTGGGTGTTGGACTGTTTACAGCACATCACTAATTTTCTGTCATTGGGATCTGTAAATTTTATTTAGCATTAATTTTATCCAACCAAAGCACTTCCATTTCCCCTTACTTATAATCCTGCATAAGTGTATGTGTATAAGACCTTTTAGTATATTAACCTTCTTTCATTTCCTACAGTATCATGTAAAAAACTTTGAAAAGCAAGTACTTTCAGCGCACAGTTGTTAATTTGCTAATTTTGAGAAAAGGRAAAGTATCTAGAATAGATTTACAGGGAAAACAAACAACTAGAAAGCAACTCAAGTGCCTAAAGATAGAGCTAGCACCATTTTAGATGCCCTGGAGCATCCAAGTCATCTCGTTGTCTGCACAGTGAGAGCAGATGCAGTAGAGAACCTAAGACGGCCCCTGTGCCCACCTGGAATGGCAGCTGAAGGGCAAACAGGACGTTCTGCGTTATCTAAAATGGCAGCAGCTCTGTGCTTGGACAACAAAGCACGCTCCTACACTGCTTTAATAAATATGTATTTACTCTAAGTTAAATGAAAGTAATTTTTTTAAAATAAAACACTAGAGTAGAACATTAAAGGTATAAATACTGTCCACACATGCAAGCGCACAATATGGCAAATGTACATTGACCCAAAACTTGGCACAGTGCTGGAGTAGACATGGATTGATGAGATCAAGTATTTCCACATCAGTATTGCATCTTGATGGGTGTAGTAAGCACAGAGTTTAAGGGCAATTGGTGCTGGTGTGTTCTTAAGGTATGAAGGGTGGCTAATAGATCCTGGTAATATATGATTGTGTGGGATCTATCAGCCATGCATCCGTTCACTTTCTATTGTACTTTCCAAAATATGGCATGGAGTACAGCGAAGTGTTGCAGAAAGCTCCCATCCTACTGTATTTCTCGGCAGCAGTCCCACATTAGTTCTGCTGGTTCATGGAAAGTCAAGAAAGCGGATTGAGATGCTTGTTCTTTTTTTTGCCTGTTCTACTTTTAAAAGAAGAAAAGGACAGCAGCCTGGCATAGTACATCTCTTTCTGGTTGATGAAGACACAGCTGACAAAAAGCTGAAAAGACCCTTGCACACATGTGCCTTGCATCAGAAATGGATTTTGTACCTGGCTTTGCCACTGCCGTGTCACTCTGCCTTTGCAAACCTCTCTTTTGAGACTAGATCGTTTTGACAGCAACAGGAATTTTTAGAAAGCATTTTTTAGGATATGAGAGGTTTTTGCAGCCACTGTAACAGTACCTCCTCCAATTTAAAATTCTGGACAACAGGTGGCAAAGATGTACCATATTTAATCTAATGGACTGCCTCACCCAGGTTTAGTAAAAAGCAATTTGAAGATGTTTATATGTTATACCCTCAAAAATGGCATTGACAATGGAAATATCTATGAGCTCTTAAATATACCTGCAAAATACCTGTTATCTTGCATTTACYGTACAATGGGAAAATATTTAATAATCAACAAGCACACTAGCACATTCACACTCCTGACGGTACCATATCAGCTCACTTCCAAAATACAAGCTTTACCCTTCAGCTTCTGGCAAAAAACAAAACAAAAAACCAAAAAAAAACAAAAACAAAAAAAACCCCACCTTCCAAAATATGTAGCACTGAACATTTTCCTTAACAAAAGCTAAGCTAGTTGGCAGAATTACTGTCTCATTTCCTATGAAAGACCATCTTTTCTTTCTTTTTTGCTTCCTTTTTGGTTTCAATTAATTAGCATCACACCACTTCTAAATGGTGTATGTACAAGAGAACTAACACTTAATCAAAGGCTAGAGAGACTATTATGCCATTTTCACATACGAGTTGTGTAACATTAGAAGCCAAAGCGAAGGTGAGTTAGATCTGACAAATGACTTGGATGCAGGGTGAGTCATTTTATCAATATTTCAAAGCCCAAGAAAGAAAAATATTTCCTGTGTACACACATGCACATGTATAGAAATATTCAGAGAAATAATAATAGTAGGAAAAGAAGAATATGTTTATAGAAAGCTTTAATTTGAGGACACTGAAAAGTATGTGTCCGATTGGACAAAGGTACTTTGCTTCCAAATGAGAAAGGAAACAAGTTTATTTTATGAGTAACAGTTAAATGTTCAAGCAGGCAATTAAAGTGCTTTACTGAGGCCATTTTGGGATACCAAATACTTCGAAGATTAGACATTCCCTCACATGTCATGTTCAATGTTCCTCTAAGTAAAATATGTGGTTCCCTTTAGTTATTCAGTTATGAATTGTGCTTTAAAGGCAAGGGGACATCTTTGGTAATGCACATCTTAAACTTTTCATTAAACTACCAAATTTAAATTCTACCTTTTTGTGCACTCTGACATTTTTGTCTGGCATTTTCATTAATTTTGCGACATACATAAATGTAGCTGAAATGTTAACTGATCAATACTTTGTCTCTCTCATGTAGCACTAGAGCGAAGCTCCCCAAGGACCACGCAGCAGTACAGAAATTAAATGTGTAAAATATCAAATGTTAATGTTAAACACAGCAGCACTTACTGTATAACGACTGAAAAGGCTAAAAGAATTCCAAATGGACAGATGGTAGCACAAATTATCTACAATCACATTTAAAGATTAAAGTTTGTCCCGTAAAATAATTCATTGACTCATGTTGAAGTGTGTCCTTTTACTGATAGCTCAGTTGTCCAATTATTTTTGTGCTCATTATGGTGAGAAATGACAGTACTGGAAAAAAGAGTATACACTTTTTTCCCCTCTACATTGCACCCACTGACATCTGCAAGAACACAAATGTCTGGTCAAGAGGCTGATGGAAATTAGGCCCAATTTACTAGACATTTCAGTGCCCACAGTCGATTAATATGAAGAAAAAAATCTACTTTTGCATACTCTAGCACAGTTCTTATGCATGAAACATACTATATTAATTACTGAATTAAAATCTCTACAAAAAACCTGTTAAATTACCTAAAGATCTGTTTTAAATACAGAAAATCGAATGAATTTATGGCAAATGCTCTCTCTATAGATTCTGTTCTTTTCATTGTGTTTAGGTGCTTAAGAAGCATAAGCATAAAGAGGTAAGACCCAACACACAGGGCTATTTATGATACAAAAATGCAGTTTTGGAACCGAAACATTAATTTAACATTATTGATATTCACTGCCATTAGTTAATAGAAAAGAACAGATAAAGGAAAGAGAGGGAGAGAATACCAAATCTCCTGATATTTCAGATCCAAGATCACATCATTCTAGACAAAATCAACCCTTTGTTTCATGAGCTGTTTACAAACATTTTTGAACATCTGAAAATAAAGCCTTAATAAGTGTCACAATAATGTCAAAAAGAAAAAAAAAAAAAAAAAAAGCGGTCTTCTACTGAGAACTACTGAGGCAAAAAATAAAAAACAGTCAAAACTTAGTTATTCAGTTATTCAGGTAAAATCCCAGTGAAGGCAATGAGGTTACAAAGTACAAGAGAGACTGGTAATACACTGTTTAGTCTAGGAAATGCATAATCCAGAATGTTAAAAACTTAATTTCCAGGTCTCTAGACAGAATGTGCAACAGCAGTGGTTGAGCTGATACCTTCTGATATCTTTGAGAAAAAAAAAAATGAAGGAAAGGCACCATAATAAAACTTTAATAAAGCACTTTTTAGACACACACAAGCTCTGGAATATAAACAATCAACAGGCCATTTCAAGGGAAGCTATCACTACTACTAACATTGTGACTATCCAAGAAGAATGACTTTAATAAGAGCTGTGGTGAGCACTTCAATGTGCAAAGAACAAAGCAGATGGCTGTTTCTTATTACAGAGTCACCACATTAATCAAGGCTTTCTGTGGGTTTCCAGAAGTAGCCTTCCTCCCCCCCCCCAGACTTCTCTTATTTTATTAGCTATGACTATCTTTGCAGAGTTGTAAAAACTGAGATAGTCTGCCACAAYTTTTTTCACATGCAGTCTTCTGCAATAGCAGCTACATTGGAAAGTAAAGACACAGGGTGAAGTGAGAAGAAAAGGGTACCTGTGATTTTAAGACTAAGAATTTGGGGGCAATACAAGATCTGAAAAATCAACCCGAACATACCAACTTATGTGAAAAGGCCATAAATCTGCACTGTGATGTCATTCAATGTATATCTTCAAATCCACTACTAGGAAAGAAGAACCAAAGTTTTCTACTGCTACATTATTCTTTAGGCTGCCTACAGAGCTGGAAACCTACAAAACGGCCTATTTCTCCTCCCCTTTCTGGCACTGACCTTTCACTGTAACATTCTGTAATCTCTGGTAGACAGCTTCAAGAAGAGGTACAATCTGTGTAATACGGAAGAGATGAAAACGATACATGCAAGTTCTGCGTTATTACAGAGCCTATTGAATTCCAGCACAACCTTAACACCAGCATAACTCAGTATTACACGTGCAAGTGAATCATTCCCAAGAAAGATATTTGATGTTTTGGGGACACATAATAGCTACGGAACGCCAGAAAAAGCATCTAAAACCAAACTTCCACTGTCTTTGCAACCATGGTAGAAGCTCACATAGATGTGGCTTAGCTGACAAAAACTTATGCTACAAATGTTTTGTTGGACAGAGGGATGCTTYGATCCTGGGAAAGGGTAACGAAGGCCAAGTTGACAAGCACAGGCCAAAATTCCTCACCGGGCAAGAACACACCTTTGAAGTCACAGCACTGAGGCAGACACAATGTATCTCTAACTAACCCAGAGCAAAATAACTACTAAGAGGAAGCCATCAAAAAGAAAAGCGAGCCTAAGCTTATACAATTAGAAACAGGTTTCCGCCTCAATGCACTGTAACAACAGTAATAAAGTATATTCACTACGGCTCAAAAAAAAAAAAAAGAGATCTGTGTTACGTACTTGCAAGTATTTGTTATGACACTGAATTTGTTCTATGATCAGAAACAATTATGATTTAACAGCATCACAACTTTTTTCGTGGCCACAGTAGTGCTCCAAGAGAAAGAAACCATTTCACTTGCCACAAAGAACAGGATGTCATCCCATTTCCCTTTCTTCCACTGATAACAGATGAGTGTTTCACACACATATTAAAAACAGAACTGGACAGATGAGCATTTACTAATCCGAGCAGTAAAAGCAACATGGACATTTGAGTAGAAGCATATGTAGAAACATTACTGGAAACACAAGTAGAAGTTTACGTGAAACAATGAGACATCATCCCTCTAAAATAAACAGCAGCAAGTATATTTACATATTTGCAGATAATCAAATTACTACAGATATCAATAAAAGCTTGCTTGTATCCTTTAATAGGCTGCAAGAAGTTTAACAACTCACTTAGTACAAATTAGGCCCTGCTAGGAGAAACTTCCTGCAAAACAGCATGATTCATTGAAGGTCCAAAACATCCAGATTTTGCTGCTAAGCCAGGCAGCTCCAATGCCAAGTTTGATTTCTCCAAATTTCAGGCACTTGAGCTTCGAGCTRCTCAGCTAGGAGCATCATCACCAAGCTCCTGCTGTAATTACCCCAAGTGATATTCTTTGTTGGCCATATATATGGTGGTGGATACGCTCGCAACTTCAGTATTTCAGCCAACTTCATAAATTCAGATGTTCCAGAAAGTGTATTCCTGCATACTTTTTTACCCATAGTGAAAAATCATACAAGCAAAGTTTGCTCGCACTTACAATTTTTAGAATTTGTTTTTTCAACCAAAACTATTAAATGTCTTCTGTGCTTCTAAAAAAATTATTTTAAGTGGTCCACTACAAGTGAACCAGACAGAAATGGAGAGAAATAAGGAGCAAGATGATCAAGATGTATCTATAGTTTGTCAACTGTATCACACACTTACCTATTGTAAAATTATAAATTAAAGCAACTTTTTCTTTTTTATTCCTGTGACATTTTAGACTTTTTTTTAATGTGAATAAAGAAGATCTGTGATATCTTCATAAGGCAATGACATAAAATAACCCTCCCATATACACACACACATGCACACTGGATTATTTCTCAGCCTAGAACACAAATACGTTATGACGAGATTAAAAAAAATACATATATATATATATATATAAAGCGTTACAAAAGATCATACCAAAAAAGCAGCGAGACTTCTCGGGGGTGAATCCCAGTCGAAGCAACTGTTAACGTAATAGGCAGCATTTATGAGCACCACGACACAACGCTTCATGCGGATAAAGTTTCTTAACAGCAGCTATGAAAAGGATGAAAAAATGGAAATATTTTAAAACAGAAAAAGCTTCACAACAGGGTCATGCTTGCAATATTGCCATTCTTAATTTGGGTAAAGACTGAGGAAATAATGCATTAAGTTCTTTAGCTCATAGATTGAGAATAATATTTTAATATTTTAAAGACTTGGAAAAGAGTGTTTAGTTAGCTAAAAAGGTCATTTATCCTTTGTTGAATTGCATTCTAAACGATAAACGAATTGACTTCATTTCTGGAACTGGAGATAAATTTTAAAAAGACACTTGCAAAGTTTCAAGAATTACTTTTTTTTTTATTAAGACTTCAGAGTTTTATTTATTAAACAAGCAAGAGGTTTCCTGTTCCATAGTATCTTGAAAATTCTCATCTTTCTTAATAAAAAGATGCTGTAGGACACTAACCCGAAACTATGCCAGAGTACTGCTCTAATCACACTAAGATCACCTATATCCATTACATCCATTTTTTCCATCATTTGTAACAAATTTGTCTTCCATGATGTCTTTTTGATCACCATGTGTTTTACAGTATTTAAAGCAACTTACTGCTTACATTTAGCTCTATAAAGTTGAGATACAAAGGGGCTAGGTTTCCATTTTGGAAGAATACTCTTAAATCCTCTAGAACGGCAATAAACTTCAATTCATCCAAATAAATGAACAAAGCAATGAATCATTTACTAGACAGCACACAAAACGTTAGGTAGGAAAGACACTTTCAAATTGTCAGAAAATTTRGCTATTTTAGAATGCTGCTTCATCAGTCATCTGTAAAGATTCCTTTTCTTAGTTTAAGTGGTCTTGGGCTGGGATATTCTGTGCAAGCTGATATCAAAAAAACAAAAGTGGGTATTTAAAGTTTACCACTCTTGCCATCTGCAAGAAAGCACAATGCCATTTTCTATTATGCAAGTGGGGAAAAGAATGAATCTTGAATAAAAGGCCTTCTTGTTTCTTGGTTGGATTATGGATGAAAAATGCAGCTCTAGTAGCTGCTTTACTTGCAACAGCGAAGAAAGGAACACTCTGCGTTTTGAATTCTTTTTAATGAAATAAATCGGACAATGTACATAAAATTCATCCAGCATATAATTTAAATTATGCTCACATTTAACGGTTCATTACTACTTCTATAAGGGTGCTGCAAAACATGAAAAAGTTTTAAGATTTCTGCCTTTCTACTGCAAACAACAAAAATCCTGTTCCCAGAGTCCAATCAAAAGCCCAGTTCTCCCCAGATAAAACACCTCACTCATGGTATGTAATCAAATTTAAGGAGGGAAAAAGATGAGATGTGTGTTTAAACAGTTTTTACCAAACTATCAGAACTCTCAGTGGCAAAAAATACCTGGGGGAGAGAAAAAAAAAGGTGTGCTGTGGGGGGGCACAGACTTCCTATGCAGGTGGCTCTTGAAGAATAAACAAACTGTTTCATTTTTTTTTTCCACCTGAGACTCAAACCTTGCTCAACTTATTTAAAATTTGGCTAGAAGAATGCTGAGAGCCTCTCCACCCTTGAAAAAAAGGAGATCTTTCAGGTGAAGGTTAACAGCAAAAATTTATGCAAGACTTAGTTTACATGCACCTGTGCTATAATCTGATATGTGTGGAACCCAATGGTTTCAACTGCGTTCTTATTCACATATTTCACGGAAATCAAGCTGCAATTTGTAAAGAGGAGATAGAATAAACCCCCGTATTTTGTTWCTGCCTTTTCCTATGTATCATGCGTTTTTTTTTTAAACAGGTGATGGAAATGTTATTCTTTACCTCTAGCAGTCTGATATGAGATATTTAGATGTGCACGCTTGATATTAAGGCTTTCCAAAAGGATTAGTGTTTCCTTGCTCTTTACCTGTTTAGACAGTCTGTTTTCCTCTTCAATGTACTTCTGCTCTTTGGGCATTARGGTTCGTATGCTGGCTTTCACCTATGCATTAAAACGTATGTCAGTATTTCAGGCTCACTTGTTAGTAAGTAACACCACGCTATTCAATTTGCGAAAATTAGGAAGTTTCCAAGTCGCGGCTGCCAAGCCGACGAGGTTTCAGCATATACACGGGCAGGAGTTGCTATTTCTTACATTAGCAGCGATAGCCGCGGCGGCAGCAGCAACAAAAAGAGCGGGTGTGCCAGGCAGCGGCAGGCAGTATTCTGCAGCGTACGTCAAGGTTTAGAGAAAATGAGGAATGACAGAAATTCTCTACAAATCAGGAACAAAAGCTTTCACGAAACCAAACTCTTTAGCGGTACAAAAAAGCCAAAGTTAAGACTTACAGCATTAAAAATCACATCTATTTCAAGATAGATGACCCCCTTTGTTGGCCCTGTCAGCTGCTTGTTTTTCAAGACGTAGGCTTTCTGTTCACCATTTTGAATCTGCAGGAAAAGGACATGACAGCCGTCTGTCTGGCGGTCTCCGCTGAATACCCCCCGCCGACCTCCGACCCCCGGCTGCCGGAGCTGACAGCGGACCCAAAACAACTGTGGCAAGCCTGACAAGTACCTGTTCATTACCAGGGCCCGGTCTGTCAGGAAAAATTAACTATCATGGGATTCAACATGGCCGCGAATCGAGGATGTTAAAAATTTTAGTGTTCTTATTACAGACCTTGGTGGAGAAGTGACAGACACGGAGCTGCGATTTTTTTTTTTTTCCCCTTTTAAATCCCCCCTCCTTCTGCAAGGAAAATACGGAGCAGCAGCGTGGCAGGTGAAAGCAACTTACAGACAGCAGCGGTATAGCAACTTTGCCTAGGAAGTCGGCGCTGCGATCGCGGTCTTCATCATAAACTGTCACTTCAAGAACCGAGTGGATGTCTTTAATATTGCTGCAAAGGAAAAGGTACGCACAGAAGAGAGGAGGGAGAAAAAAGGAAAGAAAAAAAAAAAAAGGAGCATCACCTATACAGGCAGTTATCAAGGACAAAAGCATATAAGGTTAGCAAAAACAGATACCCATGTGCTTTTCCAAACCAGAACAGAGAACAGGAGTAAATAAAACGACCCTCAGCACAACCAAACGCTTTCTAAGCGACAGAGCACCTGCTCTGCCCGCGACGCTTTGCCAGCAGAAGTTTTTAGGAGGACGATTCTTTAAATCCTCTCCYCGGCGCGGGTGCTGCGCCTGCTGCGAGGAGCGCCGGCCCAGAGGAGCACCGGGGATTTACGGAGGCAAGCAGCAGGGCTGAGAGCCATTACCGAGCATCCCTCAAACGCTGCCATCCTCGCGGTAATTCTTACCGCAGATCAAGGGATATCTGGACGTCTATAAATGAAAATAATTTACGAGCTACTTGAGGCRCATCCTCGGACTGAGGATGAGCTCTCTGATTTCAAAATCCTGATCTAATGCAAAATATACAACAGCCACACTACAAGAAATTGGGAACAAGCAGTAAGAAATGATGCATTTTTCCGCTGTTACTGCTTTTCACCTACACGCTATTAAACACTCCACCACTTTGCAAAACAACTGTCACACTGCAAACTCACAAGTGAAAAATCCATCTTTCTCATTCAGAGAAAAGAAACAAAATTGTTTGAGAGTACTCATATTTGATCATATTGCTAATGCAAAAAAACACAAATTGACAGTTCAACTTGAGTAAAACACATATTTTTAGATGAAACTGCATTTCAAGCCCAGAATTAATGATCAAATYTCAGGATAAGGAAAATAGTCAATGCAAACATATGTATTAGAGGGGGAAAAAAMCCCTCTCCTTGAAGGTCTTTCCAAGTTTTTCTGTTTGATTGCCTATTAGTCTTWTGTCCTCTACAAAAACATGCAATTCCTTATGCAGAGAACACTGGCGAGCAGGGGAGCTTATAGTTACTGGCTCYCTTAGTAGATAATTAAAAATACATTAATGAAGAATTTGGTGTGCTTTTGCAGKTACATAAATGAAAACTCTGTTAATATGCTAATGAGAAGTACAGTTGTTGTGGGATTCTTCTTTTGTTCTGAATTCATTCCTGAGAGACCACTGAGGTGTAAGGAAAGCTATGCTGTACACATCCTGTTAGACAGATGCCAAACACGTGACTGATAAATTTAGAGGAAAAAAAATACAAAAATTAAAATCAGACACTGTTTTGAGATCAAGAGCAGAGCATAATATTCTCATTTATGACAGGGTAAAATATACACAAAGCTAAAACTTCTGCTGGTTTTACTGTGGACAGTTAGCTGATTTTAGCAGCAGGGAAACCTGCAGCTGATCAGTTTTCTACTTGTTCATGTCATACTGCAATCAGACAGAAAAAGAGACAAGCAAAAAAGAAACAAAAGGAACATTTTATTTRTAGGAAGACTTTTCTGGCTATTTTGTCAGAGTCTTTTACTGTCTTCAGAAAAACAACTGTGTCACTTCCCAATAAACTGAATGCTTAAGTCTGCTTTTTATCCAATAGCAGTATTGCACTATTATCACACTGGATAGTATTGTGAGAAGTGCAGTTGGCAAATGAAAGGACAATGTGCAAAACACAAAGGAAGAGAATTCATAAAAATATAACAGCATTTAATTTTTTTTCTTTTTATATTTAGCTAATGCTCAYTAAAATTAATAATCACATTATAATGAAGTTCATAACCTCACAATACGTTTTTCCCCACAAAATAGACTTCAGGACCAAATCCACTGTAATGAGCTCTCAAAACTCTCACCGAAGCTCTCTTTTGGAATGCCCAGCACTTCCCATTTCCAGTCTCCAGAAACACAYGTTGTTTTTCTTTTCTTTAAATCTTTTAAAATGGTACCTTTTCTCTGCTTTTTTTTTTTTAATTTAAACCTCCCAAAGCATTCAGCTATTTGATTTAGAAATATTAGTATGTCACTGCAATACTACTTTTGAATTAGCAGTAGTATGATTTGCACACATACCCTCTTCAAAAAAAAAGAAAAAGAAAGAAAGAAAGAAAAAATAAAGCACTCCACAAAACCCAAACACCTACAATGTGAAGATTTTGTTCCATTCAGGATTGAGGTTCTTGTAGACAGTATGTGTCAGCAGTCTGTCATTGTTCAATTCAACTACACAAAATGGATCACTTTTACCTGCAAAGACAGAATTYGGAATAAAATGTGTGAACTGACAAAAGGCAACATGAGCAAGCTTTAAATCAAAATTAGATTTTTCTTCTTCCAAGCTACATTGTAATTCACAGAATGTCCAATAAATAAATGAATAAAGAAACATGTAGGAAGGTATGTAGGAAGCACATTATTCCACATTTGTAAAAACATCACACCTATAATACTTAACTAAAGATTATCCCTACACATTTTACGCTGTACAAAATCTCTCCCCCCAAATCAAAAAGCCTTAAAGACACTCTATACCTCACAGAATCATATAAAAGCCTAAGACAAGAGAAAATGGAAAAGTACAATTAAACAATAAGACAATTTCAGCTGGAAAGACGGGCTGTGGTCCCAGCACAGCAGAAGCTCAAATATAGTTGAGATCTCTATCCGTTGCAGCACAAAAAAGTGGCTTGGCATATATTTACAAGARGGTCCCTCAGATTGAAAGTCACAAGAGGAGAAAGCATGAAGATGCTGCTCTGGAAATCTAATATATAGATAATCGAAGTTGTATCCCTAGACTACAGACGGAAATTTGTTTGGTTTTCTGTCTAAAGAATAAGGAAAAGAAGTGGGGGCGAGTCCCCAAACATGAAATAAATGGCTTATATCTAATAATAAAAGATGAACAGTGCACAGRCACCAGCCAAAGGGAAAGCAAATGAAACCATGTAGACAAGAAGTTGAGGGATAAGATTGAAAAGTTACATTCAGATGTTTCTTAGATATCCACAAGGCCAAGGTTTGTGGTTGGAAAGCAGAAGAAAGGAAGCAGATGTGCAAGTCTCTTGCATAACATTTTATATGAGTAAACAGAGAAGTGAAGGCATAAAGGACAAGACTCTATGAAACCCTAAAATCTACTGAAAGGAGAAAAAAGGTGTCGTGAGGAAGACCTGAGGAACAGCTACGAAGGGTGGAGCAAGTAGAAAGACAAGGGGAATGATGGGAAGACATTTACAAAAGTCAATGAAGAGAAAAATATGCAGTCTGGAGTAGATTATGAAATTGTTATTTCAAATTAGGACACTAATGACAACGATAATTGTTGGGGWGCACAGAGAGATGATGACCCTCCTTTCAACTATTCTGATTTCTACTGACAATTGTAAAGCATGACCTGATGCTGCATCAGTCATTTTGTATCCTACCTATTAGCAAACCAAAACTGATAGACAAACAGGTACCTGGCAGGTAAATTTAAACAACGATGATTGTCCTAGCCTGTCTGCCTTTCATGCCTGCTTACACCTCTGTCTTTGGCACAGAATAAAAGTGTACATATTATTTTCATTTAAGGCTGCAAATATATTAGTATAAAGCTGTGAAATAAACTGCTGCTCTCAGAACCCAAGGGAACTTTGATGAAAGGTTGCAGCTGAACTCCATACTACAGAGCAGGTCCTCCTCGTCTCTGGACTTTCTCTGGACAGCAAAGTGTTTGAAAGTACTGAGTACACTAAGCAATTGTATTTCACAATGTCTTCATTTCTGCTGTAATGCTATGTCACACGTTTTAAGAAGCCATAAATTCAGTAGCTCAATGGGGCTACATTAATGATATTAGAAAGGCATGTAATTTGTATCATACCTTATACAAACGACAATGAAATCAATATTTAGACAAAGCCACCAGGGGTCACGTCTTCTGAACTGCAATATTGATTCAAACTACATCAGAGGTTAATGTGAATATTATTAACTTTAATGATAAAGAATAATTGTTTTAAACACATTGTGAATTACAGTCAGAGTAGATGTTTGCCTTCTCTAGAAAACTGCATACAGCTGAATCATTTCTATTAAACTTGAAAAGAATTAATCAGTCACCAAAGATAGYCATATCATGAATCTCAATGTTTTCCTACTTCACAGTAAGTCTAGAAGGTTGTAAGAAATTATAATAATTCATGTTTATTCAGGTTTCCTAGGTTTCAGTATTTGAAAAGAAAACACGATAGATACAATTATGGGGTAGAAGTGATATAGAAGGTGAGCTAGGTCATATTATTTTACAGCCTTTTTCTTTTYTTTTTTTTTTAACAGTATCTTCAGCCATATTTGCATGTGATTGTACAATGTGATTTGTGCTTACTAGTTGTATACAGACACAAAGATTTAGACACTGCAGCCTTTTCTGTAAAAAATGGGAAAGTATTTGATAAGCTGTTTTCTGTATCAGTTGACATGCACTTTTTCAATGACTCATCTTAAAATTTTATACAGATATCCAACCAGTTAACAAATTAAGTGTATCATTAATCCCAAAGGTCCTTGATCAAACCAAGGACAAATCACTTTCAGAAAGATTCCCTTCTCTCATACTCAACATTTCAACTCTTTGCTCTCACTCCAAAAAACAAGTCGAAAACAATTCAAGATTCATGTTGACAAAAGGAAATATTGTGAAAATACACAAGGAGAGGCCCAAATATTGTGCTTCATAAGCATGCGCTTCCCCMCTACAAACATCTCTGCTAAGGAATACTGCTTTTACCATTTGAGTAGGCTACAAACTTTGCATCTGGCCATCTCCTCACTATCCTCTACAGRTGTTTTCTCCAGTGCTAAAACACTCATAATTAAACTGCATATCTSAAAGACAAAATGCCTCAGCTACATGCTCAGGGCTGTACTACCCTATTCAGCATTTGCTCGACCCAGTGGCTCACAGCCTAAAGGTCCCTTCCTTTTGAACCTGCATGAGTGATTTAGCATCATGAGGCTGGGGCCGGTGAACCCCTTCTTACTGCAGTTCTGCCAGAGAGTGGAAAAATCGTACCTCCTACAACTACAGCATCACCTCCAAACATACTGTATGTGCAAACGTTATTTGAAGCTGGGTATCAAGCTAAATAAGTAACCCAAATACAGGAGCCAGAAAGACAGTATCAGAGCAATGTACAAGTATTTGGTGAAACTCTTATCCATTTGTCATCTTTCAATTTCTCATTATTTGGAAGAATAACTATAGTTTTAACGCTCTCTGACAGCCATCACCTGCACACTGYGAGAGTATTTAAAGCAATGAGACCACTTCTGATGAAAGCCTGCAGGCAGCACCAAAATATTCARAGTGTCTTAGATCTCCTTAGTCTCTAGCAGGATCAAGGAAATCTACAAACTTACCTTTTAACATATATCCATTACTCTGCTATTCAAAACCAATATCTTAAAGTATAACACATTCTAATCAAGCCAGCCTCAGACAACTTCTGTCTAGTTACAACTGGCATTTTCAAAAAAAGATAAATTCTTTCACTCATTTTTATATTAAAGAACTATGCTTGCTCATAAATGTATGTGATGTCCATCTCAGAATTCAAAAAATATATTTAAAACTTTTCCATTAAAATTGCCCTGCCTAAGCTCAATTATATTGGTCTAAACTACATTGTCATCAGAAGTATGCCAGTCCCTGCAGACTACATGGATGCTGCCACACATATCACTTACTGAAAGAAATTCTACCGAAGTCCATGCACCTACTGTGGTTGCTCTAACTGGCTCCTCTCTCTRAGCCTTTTCTAGGCCTCCCAACTTCTCATCCGACAACTCAGAGGTGCTTAGCCTCTCTATTGACRAGCCAGACTGACAAATTTAATCGCCCTGAATTTGTCCCTAACTGTGCGCTCAGTGCTGTACAAGAACTGAGAAGACAACCACCTGCTTGAGGAATTCACACATTATCAGCATGTTCCAAGCACCACTGAAATCAGCACTTATGATTATGAGTAATCCCATGACCTCAGTGGGACTAATCAGACTACTAACTATTACACCTAGCACTGTTTGAAGGAATTTATAAGCCAAGTAGGCAATAAAACCAGTGARGTACACCTTCCCTCTGACTGAAATCAGACCTGCCGTAAACCTCAATGAGAAGTAAAACAAATCTCATTAATCCATCCTGTTGCTGTAATGTCTCATGCTTTTTAGATTCTACTTGTATAACCCTAACGGCTCCTGAAAGGACAGAAATAAAGAGCTAGTTTAAATAATACTTATGATAATCTGAAAGAGAAATAAGCTTCTCTTTTGACTGATTCCTCTCGCCCTTTTTAACCATTATTCATGACAAAACCGAACTGTCTCAGAACATCATCAGGTATTGTATCTTGTAATATAAGCTCCCATTAAATTTGCTGCCAGTTTCCTACTTCTCCCCTCTTGCTCTAGAAGCCCGACTCCCAATTTTATTACACTCAGACTATTTGTGATCAGTGCTGAAAAAAAAAAAAAAAAAAAAGAAGAAGAAAAACTATATATCTGTTGAAATGTTCCATTTTATTCATTATGCCACCCCTTTAATCTAATTTAATATATATCCTTGTTTGTGTTATATTGTACTTCATTTCCTCTCTAGGCAGTCAGCAAGACGGGAGTGCAAACTTGGATCACTTTAGTTAGATCCAGCTAAATTACTTCATTTAGATCAGCACTATGTACCTCACATGGCACAGTATACACACATTAATGAAAACATTAGACTTCCACTTGTCACTTTAGAACCATCAGAACTGGCTCTCTGCTGAAGAGACTAACCAGGAACTACAGAGATCTTATTTGTTGTCTGCTTCAACACTCTTAAARTCCTCCACTGTCCAAGAAGTCCTTCACAAAAGAAAAATTTCTGGAGCTCAGAAGTTTGACCACTGGTGTAAGTTTTAGCTTCTGTAAGGTATACCATAAACAACCAAAAAAACAACATTTCCCCCCCCCCCCAAAAAAAATGTGCTAAACTAGTGACAATTTTGAATTGTTTTTCAAACTATTTAGAAAACCCAAAAGACAAACTCCAACTGCCACCCAGTTTTAGCTTCTCGAACAGCTATAGTAACACATTTTGCTATGTTTTACATCTGGAAAAGTTTGGAAAAGGACCCTTGATCAGCTGGTTCACTATGCTGAAACTCATTAGTAAGTTGCTCAGTTTAGTAGCTTGTGACTCTTCAAGTACTGATGTTCTAGTCCTGGTAGAAATCTACATGACACACCGATCTCAGAGCCACATGTCACTGGAGTCCATTTCAACCCATCTTCCAGGCTAGATGTGGGCTAGCTTCTGTCCAGAATGCCAATTCTAGCTGGCAACAGAAACACCAAAAGTTTCACWTCATGTCAAATTCAATTCCTAAAATTTCCTTTTTTCATGAAAATTTCCATGGCATTTGACTGATTCAGATACTAGTACCTTTGTATACCTATACATACAGATTTCATCTGACTGTTGGAATTGTTGAATTGCAAAATTACTTTTTGCTGCTGGTCAAGTTAAATGGTCATGCACTTCAATAGTCCCTTCCATCAAATTCTAACCCAATAAGGTGAACTTGTCAGAGAACACATACTTGATTCTTAGTATATTGTCTTCCCAGCAAAAATTTTTTTGTTTCACTTCTCCCAAACAAGGACATTAATTCAACATAATTGCACTTCTGCACTCACTTTCTATTTACAAGCAAATGGGAATTTTCCTTGGTAAAAGCCTACCATAGTTTAAATTTAAATTTCTTGCTCACTGTATTCTGTGTAAGTATTCTGATGTCTTTTGCTCTCAAACACTATTAAGCATACGCACATCTCCAGAAAAATGCCTATCAACTGCATAATATTATCCAGTTAATAGGTTAAAAGAGGAGACTTGAATAAACATATATACAGAAACATACACATTTTATGCAGCAAGATGATTCCCTGTGCTGCACTGGAAAAAAAATGTAAATAATTATTAGCATCATGCTTTATTGTTTTCGATCTTTGTTTGAAAATCCAGTTTGTCAGAGAGAGAATAAAACAAAAACAAAAAGAGCATCAGTCATCCTCCAAGGGCTCTTATTTTCTTCATCAGAGCTGCCATGGACTCTTAMAAGAAACAACCACATTCACTATTGTTCTTCAGATCAGATCCAAGCCGATAAGCATATGGTTGAACCACCTGTGCTCTAAAAAACCTCCTGTAATTCATGAGGATCAACACTTGCAAGGGAAGACTAATAGCATAGGGCTAGCTCCCCGGGAGAGGAGGAGATACTTCTGCAGTGGCTATAAAAAGTGCTCATTGATTCAGTGTATGCCCATACACACAAATCATTTCCTTACGTTGTTTCTCCAGCAGTTTTCTCGACGAAAGGAACCCTACAGCAGGCTAAATCTAGACTGTCCCTTAACATTTACCTGCTCCTGGTCTGTTCATAGAGTTATATGAACTGACAGAAATCCAACTGCAGACTTTGCTGGATTGTGAACTGATTTTAAGYTGATCGTCAGCTCTACTCCAAACAAAACATTACAGATTTTTGCATTACTCAAATTACACCTCAAAACTGAACTACAGTCAGAAAGATGATAAAACTTTTTGGATAGTTTAAAAATTTAATAGAAGAATTCAATTCCACTTCTAGTTTGTGAAATCAGTTTCATAAAGTCACGACTTCAAAGTTCAACCTGGTTATGAAGGCTGCAATATTGTTTGAATATTTCATAGGTTATTAAGATTCTGCCTGACTGCTGCCCGTTCCTGTGCATTATGGAGCTAGCTCCCCACAGCCAAAAAATGCCTTTATTTGGCGGGGGGAAGACAAGACAGCCAGTTCATGACTCTGGGGGGCAGTGCCACTCATGCAGACACTAATGTCACTAGCGCTGTTCCGAGCTCCCTGCCAGCCAGCTGCCTGCGACAGCGCAGGCAGGGTGACCTTTGGCCACAAGCAGGAATGGCTCAATAGCACGAGAAGCCGCCTTATCTAATGGATTAAGCACAGGAGCCAAGCCAAATGCCAGCTTTGACAAGGACTTGCTCCGTGGGCCTTCGCCAAGCCAGTTAACCTCTCCTACTCCTCCATCTAGAAGATGGAAATGGTAATTCCTCTTCTAACAGTGTTGTTGCAAGTCGCAACAACAAGTCACAATGGTTTAATTTCATGAACGTTCAAGGTATCTTATCAGGTGATCCAGGGCAAAAATTATGTTCGACTCACTTCTGTAGAAAATATATAGGAAAAAAACATACAAGTTGTTAAACACAAATCATTTAGTTAGATCCATAATTCTGGCTGTGGCAGTTAATCAAAAATGGTTTTTAAAACCCAGTTTTGCCATCAGTAATTTAAAATCACAGTTTTCTTTCAAAGAAATGGAAGTTTTTGAAAAAACAATTACTGATGTCTTCAGGTACCTACACAGATAGGATCAAGTGAGATTTTTATCCACTATAAAATACTGCCCACCTACTAGATTTGGTTATTTTGTGAAGATAATTCAACTGTATATTGAAATTTGCTTGCACTAATGAACAGCGCATATTACCTTTAGAGTCATATTTCTAAAGGGCTCTAAATTGCTTCAACTTTACATGCATAGATGTCTAAAACTTTCTGAATTTAACATTTGTTTACATCACTGACACTTGATAACATCTGAGGAACAACTTCACAGACTTTTTACAAATGTGGTATTAGGATATCTTAGTAGAACAGATTATGAAAAAAATCACAAAGTCTGCACACTTAATCATCTTGTTATCTTCACCCTACTTTCAACCACTTTAATCAAAATTTTAACATGGAATTTCCTTAGAACAGAGGCTGAATTCCACATTTAAAACTCACAAAGAAAAAAAAAATCTCTCTCATTTTCTGTATTTAGTTTCTGCCCTTAAGAGGAGGAGACCAGGATGAAACCTGAAATGCTTTTGATTGTAAATCTACAGATCACTGAGCTCTGTTAGAAAACCTGCCTTATACTCCAGGCTCTGAAATCTCAGTACCCCCAAAAACACAGACAACTGGTTAATAATGAAGTCAGAAATACAAATAAACCTGCTTCTAATGAAGACTGGAGACACAGTAATCAAAGTGTTAAAAATTCATTTCATGCATATCTCATTTGCCTCTCGGCTGATATTTATCACGTACTTCTGTGAGAAAGTAGAGGCCTAAGATGCTCCAGATAAATGTCTCAATTAATTGTACAGAGGTAGCCCTCTTTGAGCTGAACCAGAGCTGTGAGCTCTTTATTAAAAGCACTATTCTGTAGCCTGTAACCTTGTTCCTTGACTCCTCTCTAGTTTCCAATTTAAACAAGTCCCCATGCGGCCCGCTCTAAAGGGCTTTGTCTCCCTGTCATTGTTCGGAGCGCCGAGGCATCCTGGAAGTGTGAAATCAGACCTCATGAGCTGAACGGTTCCCCAGGGAACGCCGGACCGCGCAGAAGGTCAAAGTCATGGGCTGGACCATCTGAAAGCGCCTGATCGCCGGTCTGTGACACAGCAAGTGGGTGGGGGGCAGTGGGAGAAAGCAGCAAGGGGACTAGAATTGAACACATCTTAATTAAAGCCCACGGACAGCAAAACAAATTCTTTTCTAGGCAGGCTGCTTAGATTTTGCTCTACTAATGAATCTGAGTTGCTAACTATCATTCTTCAAAATAACAGAACTTTCACTGAAGTTGGTAGAAACCTGTAATATCTTTTCTCATCGTGCTTTCTTCCTTCAATAACCTGCCATCAGTAAGGTGACAAGTTTTTTTTGTTTGTTTGTTTGTTTTGGGAAAAGATGAATGTGTCTACAGCAATAAGGGAGGCACAATCATTACCTGTTAAAACAGCAGGCTTCTACCCCGCCCCTCCTATATGCAGCTTTTCTCCAGAAAGAATTCATTTTTACCTGACTATTGCTTTCACTGGCACTATTTTGTTTGTGAAAGGTTTATTGCTTTCCAGAACTCATAGGGGGRAGGTAAACAGAGTATGTATTAATTTGAGAGGTCAACTGACACGACGAATCCACTATACTCTACGTTCTACTACCCAGCTAGAATATTTCTTCATTTAAAGTTTCACTGTAGCCATATATGCTACAATGTCAGTGCTTTGCTAAGAGCTGAAGTYTTCAGGAAGACTGTACGTCTTCCAGGGGAACCACAAGCAAGTGGAAGAGAAATGGAGCAAAGTGAAAATAGAACTTCTTTCAACAACAGTTTTATGTGAAAAACAACATTGCACTGAATAGTTAAAACACAATAGAAGWTTTAAATGAAAATTTCTTCCCAGGAAAAAAAGGAAAAGTAAACARCACACTCAGTATTCCTTCCATTCATTCATTCCACTTCTTAGATTATAATTTCAAATAAAATGAAACATACTTATTTTTCCAGGAAACGACTTTTGSTGTGATCACAATCTGCAAAAGAATGTAATTTTGTACTGCTGAAAGCCCTAAAATTATTTTTGATTGATGACAAGAATTGTATGTTGGAGGGATGTTGTTATTTCAGGGGAAACATCCTTATAAACTAGCCAGTTCTTTTAAAAGCCCCAGGCCTGAAAGATGCCCCTTCTTCCAGGTCTCCCTGAAACCCAGGCTAAACTCCAAGCACCTGCTGGAAAAGCTAGTTTCCAGTTCTTCAATGGCTACCCCTTTTGTAGATATCCTTACAAGCAGGCTGAACAAAGAGTTTTATTTTGCTTTTCTTCCCCAAATATTTTTCATTTTTCAAGCCTGGTTACTGTGCACTTCAACAGCACCCAGGTTTCGCAGCAGTAGTGCCCACTTTCCCAGGCCGTGCAAACCTGCCCACAGCTCTCTGAAATATTATTTCAACGCATGTGTATGTGTGGGAGTTGCAAACTGAGGCCTTAACCATCACCGTTAATCTCTCCTCCCTTTCCCCCCCCCTCCTTTTTTTTTTTTTAATCTGTATTAACCTTAACGATTTGAAGCGCACTGTCCAACTCTGGGCTACTGAGACTGAAGAAAACACTACCCTCAACTATCAACAGTTTATTAGGGGCTTAACTGAAGTGACCTACTGTAGCAGTATTCAGCTGAACAAGGCTACGGGCTTTCTGCGGGAAGGAGAAGAATTGAGGGTTTCATTAAAAAGTAATTTGTGCTTTTTACTCTTTCATTCAACAGGCATCTCAATTGCTTTTTATTCACACAGTGTTAATACAGTATTACAATGCTTCTCAATGAACGCATGGTAACAAAGGAAAAATTTTACTTCTTGAAAGGAAAAAAAAGTCTTTGCAACTGTAGTAAGATTGATGACTACTTAAAAGATTATAGAAATCTTTTGCCGCTTATGCTTAATGACGGAATATTATGGATTTTTTAAAATCCATTCAGCCCAAACTAAAAAATTTTGATTTATCACTTCATATGAAAAAAAGCCTGGAAGTGAAATGGGATGGGCTCAACAGACAGGAAACAGAGCAAATCACACAAGTACCATACAGGTGTTTCAGCTGCTTTTCCAACTCAGGGGAGGGCAAAAAATTAACTCTGAAAAAATGATATATCAAGAAGAACAAGCTGGTCCTTAGATTTTACTCACCTAAGCAATCCTTAATCACGTAAGTTACATCACCGATGACAGTACTCTCCACTCATACTAATAAGTATTACTCATCTGAATAAATGTAGAGGATGAAGATTTATATAATCTTCAAAAATGTGCTTTATTGGCAGGATTACAAATCAACAATCACCAAATAACTACTTTATTACGCSTAATTTCTAAATACTGCTATTCAACTTTTAATCTGAAGATGAATTATCCATACATGTCTACAGGTTACTAAGAACAGCTATAAATTACTATGTTAGCTAATAAAAAGCCTTTGCTCTCTTTTTGAAATACCAAATACCATCATCCARGCTATACAATGATTTCTGTAATGTTTGAAAGGCACAGCCTTTTTAAAAAGCACTTACACTGTATGAATGCTTTTTTCTTGCTAAAGCAAAAAATATTCAGGAAAGAGGAAGGYACAGCGTGTTCTCCCCAGTCTTCCTGAACATTATTCTAAATGCAGCATCTGAAAATTCTGGTAGCTCTRTACATCTTTAATTGAATCAAACATATTTCCCCCCAAAATTTGTTCAACCAGCACAAATGACATGTTGATCTGGAAAAGTCGAAGCCTGAACGAGGTCAGGGACTGAATTAYCCCGTTTGCCCCTGAATAACTTAATCTCTCTCTCTGTTCAGACCACATTGATTACAAGGTCAAAGCAGAGTGAGGAATCTTTAGAAGCATTTCTCCAACCTTCACCAAAAACAGAATCTCTTAYTCCGCGTGCCAAAAACTGGATGATCAACTTCAAGAAACGTTTGTCCTGTTACCTTTTTTAAAAAAGAAATAAAAAACCCTATTTAATATTTACTCTGGTCTACACAAAACCATTGAAAAGTGAGTAACTTGCTATAAATTTACATCTGCTCCAGTAACAGAACATTTATGTCCAAACTGCAGTTAAACCAGTAAGATTAGCATAGATTAAGTATTTTCTCTTTTTAACTACAGCAGTGATGGCTATTTTCTGACACAGGACAAGCTCATTTTGCTTTCAGGAGATAACTTGGGTATTTCTGAAGAAAAGTAGTGAGTATGGCTGAAATATTTTCTTTATTTTAAAAAAGCAAAATATTAGGCTACTCACTTAGCTTATATATTTTAAAATATAGAATTTTAAAAAGTGCTTTCTTATTTCCCTTCCGAAACAGATAGGCATTAGTTACAAGAAGTTTTGCATTCGCTTGAAATATTTGAAACCAAAAGCAGCCTTACAAAAAAACCAAAAGCAGCCAAAGCCTTGGCAAGTTCCAAAAGGTTATTCTGGCAACAACTTTAAAGCAGTATATGAGCCTATCATCTTTCCTTGCCTTATCCTCTGGAATCCAGCTTGAATTTTGATAATTTTGTATATTGCATCTACCAGAAAAAGACATCTTGCATATCCATCTCATGCAATGTTTTTGCAGCAGGACCGCTGATGGAGAAAACAGTGTATTTCTCCTTTCTCAAAAACAACCTATATAAGGACCTGTTAGCATTAGAATGATTTGCTCCCTTGCTTACAAAGGTTTTGTTTGTTTGTCTGAGGAATTTTTCCTTAATGAGCAGGTGATGAGACTGTGCAAACAGACAACGGTATTTAGTTGAACTGCTGTTTTAAATACCTTTCTCCATTTTGAAAAATGCCCAGTCTTTTACAGTAGTATTTACTATCTCAGAAACTAAACGAGTTCTTGCCTGTGACATCAGCTGCCATCAATGCTTCGGCTCTGATGACCTTCACCTGCAGAAATCCCACGTCCTTTATGTTATGGAACATTCTCATTAGACTCTAAATAACAATAAAAAGAAGAATCATTCTAAACTGCTGAAAAAAGGAAAAAAGGAAAAAGAAAGCAATATTAATTCTTGTAACTTCAACTTACTCAGAAAGAAGTAGAGCACAAGCGACTAAATATAATGCTAATCTTAGTAATTTAATGCTAAACCTCTAATAGTACCTATCTGTACAACTGTATATCACAATTTTAARTGCTGTCAGCTTATTTAGAATATTAACATTAATACGAACAATCACATATTTGCTCTCCGAATACTTTTGTGAAATCCATGTTCCTCACATCTCCCTCACAATGGCTCCAGAATATTCTGAATAATGATTTAGGGCATCTAGTTTTTTGTTGATCAACATATGCAAGCATTTTATGTGAACGATACATCTATCAATAAGAGCAAAAACAATCAGAAGAGGATACTAAAAARTTATTAATTTTCATAATAATCCCATGTGAAAAGATTAAGAAATCCAAGTGCAAGAAACTCTTACAAGTAAATCTTTTCGTCCACAATTAATTTCTGCAATAGGCAGGTATATTAAAAAATGGAATGAAAAAATTAAAAGATATGCAAAAAGAGTGTAACAACTTGCATTTATTCATCTTATGAAGTTTTAGAAAGCTGCTTTGAAATAGCATTCTGTTGCTGCTGTTTTTTTCCTCAAAAACCTAAAAGTAGCATTCTCAGGGGGTTTGCAAGTCTTATTCACAAATGTTAGCACTTACTACCTTTACTCCTAAGTATTTTAAAATCTGGACTGGCACATTTAATGCCAGTGGCCTTTATGAATGTTCTCAGGCAAAGCAAGTGAAACCTTTTCCACTGTTTTTAATACGGTCTAGACTTCCAGAATATGCAAACATGAGGTAAAAAACCAACTCAACAATTCAGAGCTTTGTTATGAGAACAAAGCTGACTTAAGTAAAATCAGAATAACATTACTGCTCTGAAAAATCAGTGTTGCTGCTTGAATGTAATTTTAAATGTTAAGTTGTTGGAAAATTGGACATATCTATTCATAAATAACATACTCATTAAGGTGTTGGACATGTGTTCTTGTCTTACTAATAAAAAGATAATTTTAACGGTCAAATCACACACTGATATTAATTTCACAAGCCTCAACTGACTACTTACTATTTACAGTGAAGGTCTGACCTTGGTATGCTAAACTGCAGAAATCCAGTTACATGTACTACCACACACTCTGCATATATACAAAGATAAGCAAGCATGCTATCACAGGATAATGTTTAATCATTTTTAATACGTCTATCGTCTGAAATGTGGTTTTCAAATACTGATGGTCAACTTTAATCAGCACACACTCAACCCTCCACTTACAAGCTGAGAGTGGCAGAGGTGATGTTACAGATAACAGCGGTGTTTTGATTCAAATGTGTGTTGGCACCATCTCTCATTTATTACAGTAATCAAGTTTTGGAAGCTTCGTATCAGAGCTGTTACCATAATACAGATAATTCTCCTTTAATACCCTCATGGAGGTGACGGGATTTCCAAACGGGTTTCCTTGCCATCATTTTTGGAAGCTATTTTACTTAAGTATCCCAGCAACTGAAACAAACACCAACCCACTCAAAGGAAAACAAAGCAAAAACCAAACTACGGCAAACAAATGCCCCTTTTCCGCAACGCTGTACCTTTCTCTTTTCTCCATATTTCATCCTGGTAAGCTCTTTCTGCCAAAAGGCATTGTTACTGCATTTCACTTCACTACCTTTATTCACACCCCACAGAATAGCTATTTTTGAACTTTCAGTTTCAGCAAGTCAGCTGATTTAGATTCATTTACTGCACATTGTCACAGTCAAGACTAGCGAAATAATATACAATGTTACTATAGAGATTCTGGGAGAAGCAAATTACTTTAATACATTACTCTAAATACATAACTTTAATGATTTAGCAGATGATATTCTGACTTCTTTCTTATGATTTAGCAGATGATATTCTGACTTCTTTCTTATGATTATTGTTGAAGGCCTCCAAACCTGTACGGTTTCTGAAGCCTGAAATTTCCATAGCAGAAGAATCTGTGATTTGCAGTGAATCTTTTCAGCCCTCAATAGATGGGAAAAGATTGAAATGCTCTGGAGATGAGTCCTCTTTATTTTTTTAATGAAAGGCCGTATAATATATTTTCTGTATGGCTGCAGCAGCAGCTGTCAGGGAGAGCATCTCAGTTCAGCTCTATTATGGGAGAAGCAATACCCCATCCTATGGCATCGAGATACACTGAGGGGCCAGTACTGACTGACAGCTTGTCACCATGACGTCTTATTCCATCTCTGTTATGGAGAAAATTAATGTCACACCACCAGCCTTATGACTCGCTGTCATCTTAGAACTGCTCACCTTTTATCAATGCTCTAAATAACATTTCAAGCCCATCGTCTCACGGTGGACAATCTGGTCAAGGGACATTAAATCGGATGACTGTGAAATGTCATAATAAAAATGGAATGCTAACAACTTCTTCTCTAAACTAGCTCCTCTGGTTTTTAAACTGTGACAAGGGGGACCGCGGGTTCAGCACACCCGTTCTGAAAAGGTCACACGATCTCCCTTGGTCTGTACCCATTAATGCGCCCCCCTCCTCACCCCAAAAGGAATTAATCTTTKCAGACAATTGTGGTAAAATAATGGTTCAAACAGTAATGCCTGTTTAATTTGTAAGGCTCTGATGTTCAGCTACAAATGGTTAAATGACAGTAATAGAGTCATTTTCCAAGGCTATTTGATCTGATGGCAAGGTCAGCTCATTAACTGTTTTTGGCTGCAGAAAGGGTGCAAAATACGTTTCTCAAATGGAGGCTAGTTTTTTTGTTTTGTTTTGCTTTTTGAKGATGACCCTCCCTCCCCAATATACAGTCACTGAGTGGGAACAGCACATCTTGCTAATTGCGTATCATTTCTTTGTAGCAGTAGAGACGTACAGATGTAAATTCCTAAGATAAACCAAATATCCGTGATAAAAATACTATCTGAATTTTGTTAATCTTTGTTGTCCTTCTGCTGCTATCCACAGGTCATTTTAATAAAATAGTGCAGTTTCTCAGAAGGTACCATCAATATTACAATTTCCAATTACACGTAACGATAAATTTCTGCTTTTGCAACATGAACATTTTCCAAAATATTAATATATGCATTTGAAAACATTTCTGTATTTTCTTTTTAATAAAAAGACTCACAGCAATGAGTACGTAAGAAACGGATCAATCTCAAACCACATAATTATGCTTTACATTAGGGAGGAAAAATAGAGAATTTAGGAAACGTGAGTAGTAATACAGAGCCATAACATGTTTCTATATTGCTACTAAACTATCAAAACCATCAGTATCGCTTGACTTCCATCGTATCATCACGCACAATAATCCACAGAAATACGGTATTGTTACTCTTGGTGGAGAAAAGTGTGTCATTTCAAAAATGGATCCACCAGAAATGTATCATATTTATAAAGATCAATTCTGACAACSACAGCCTGTCTTGGTGGATACCAGAATGTGAAATAATTCTCTTAATTGTAATTATTTTTCAGACATGGTGCACAATACCTTAGCTCTCAGCTGATTTAGAAATATAATGTTTAGCCTCACTAAGTCACCTCTATTAAACTGTGTTTATGATAACACTATTGGTGTATGAGTTGTACAAGCATTAGCAGACAGCTGATTCAGTGGAGATAGTCAGAATAAATTTGCTGAAGCGCACATCCTGCTAATCTGTTTGAAGAATATTGTACAGCATTAGTACCAGCACTTCATGTTATCTGCACAGCCTGATAAGGTACATCTTTATTAAATTCAGTTATTGAAAGGATGTCAGTCATGGAATAGGAATATTTTAAAATCTAAAAAAAAAAATTAAGCAGCTCTTTGTTAGTCAGAGCCTGGTTTAATGGCTGAGTGTCTAGAGAAGCCTTTCTAAACACCTGGCAGCATTGTACAATAAAAGCTTTGTAATTTTAAGTGGAAATAGCTTTCCCCCTCCCCACCCCATGTGTAGTGAGACAGTTACGTTTAGTGATTTAGGTATTAATAAACGCTGGAGTAAGAGCTCCCCTCTCTGTTGCTTTGATAAAACTACACAGACACTGTGTAATGTGAGGATGCTGGGAAATAAAAATAATTTGCTTCAGAATATTTTAAAATGGAAATATTACTTAAAACAATCACTTTCACAACACAACATACTGCTCTAACTCCTAATGCCTAGTTAAAAACGAGCTTTCTTTCCCTTACTATGCACTTAAAAAAACATAATAAAAAAGTAACTGTTGGCATTTCAAATCAGCTGGTAAGAATACTCTCACTAAAAACTACACAGTTACTAAATAACACTGCAGTTACTTTGCACTTGGCAAGAATAAGCATCAGAAGTCTGTAAGGCAATAAAACTAACTTCGTTATCACATAAATAAAATAGCTGAATTACTATGTAAACAACAGCTTACAGGATAAACAGGGTCTGTAAACTTCCTGATGCTACCTATATCAGCTGCAAAAATATCAATAGCTAGCTTAAATGGTTGTCCCTGGGTGAGTGAGGGAAAAGTTTAGATTTTTTTTCTCTGATACTTGTTAACTACTTCCGTAAGGCATTATGCAACCAAAGGGCAAGAGAAAAGAACTCCGTACATATCTCTTCAGTATTTCCTCTCGCTCTTTCTGGTCCTCCAAGGAGTTGACAGAGAGGTCAGAGATACTGACTGCAGCTGAGGCTGTCAGAGTGACCAGCAGTACCAGGCATCCCTCGCCCTCCTCCAGCGGCATCTCCAGYTTGTGAGTTTGTTCTTTACTTAGAGCCGACAGGTCAACCTGGCACCTAGAAACAAACATTCCCAGTCAGCACGTGGGTTTCTTCAGAATATCAAACAAGAGCATATTAGCTTACTTCCTTTTCACTTGGATCCAAAAAAAAATAAAAAAATAAAAAAATAAAAATTAAAAAAGTAAATTAATTTTCTTCTTCCTACTTGTCCTTTTTTGTTGTTTTCTATAGTAACAACTCACTGTGCTGCATGTTAACAATAAAAATACTTAGAAGAATATACAGACTCTAGAGATAGTTATAGCTAAAACCCATTGCTTGAGCCTCCCTCCTCCTCCCCCCAAAAAAAGATTCAGATGCAAATTTTATTTTTTTAATCATTCCTCTTGCATAAACATTAAGCATAACGTTCGGCGACTGTTTTTGAAACCATTCATCTAACAAGATTAAAAGTACTCCTTTAGAAAAACAGTGTGGACTTCACTGTGATGGAGTTARCGTGACTGAACGTGGGAAAACAAGGCTTGCATGCCACCCAAAAGGCTAAACTCTCTTGAAGCAGGCTGTGCATGGCTCAGGGTCGAAGTTTTATGCAGGTGTCCAGTATAAAATTTGACACTGCCAACTTCTCTATATAACAAGTTGTCTCACTTTGTAATCAACAGGGATGACTTGTATTCTCAGGAGCAGAGTGGCTGAAGCAAACTGGCCCTGCTTGATCCTTCCCTGAATAACTTTGGCTGCATGGGCACATGCACTGCGTGGCTACACCATACAYTGGACTTATGGAGAACGGCTCTGGGCATGCAGGCCAGCAGAAATAGCTGTGAAAGTGTTGACACATCTTTAAAATGAAAGAGAAAGCCAGAAAGGAAATTATTATTTCTTACAAACAGCTGACCGTAAACTTTTAATTGAAACATGAATACCCTAGGGTCAGTAGTTACATTATGCATACCTTGTTTAATATTTTTATGCCTATATGTCATAAGTTTAAACTTTCCTAAGACTGCAACTCTGAACATGTCCAGAAATTCAACAATTGTTTCAAAAGAAATTTCGCACCTTGTAAGAATTTCTGTGAAAAAGCACCGTTTACAATACAGCCTCCTGCTACTTACAGTCTTCTCTATTAATATTTTGCCAATTAATCACCCCATGAAAACAAAAATGAAACAAAGAAACAAAGTAAACAAGTATATTTCACATAGGGTTAGCTCACAGAATGCTCTAGTTTTAACATCAATTATTTAATGTGACAAGCATGCATTCTGTATGCTACTCTCACTAAGCTAAATATCTAGCAAATTCCTTTTTATAAAATGTCAATTGATTTTGAAGAGAAAGATAATGTGGTGACCGCAGGGCCAATAAACTGAGAAAAAGGTGGCAGACATGAATAAATAGGCATTTAAGGACATGAAATAGCCAATTATGGGAATAAATGTGGCCTCATAAAATGGGCACTGTGCTATCACAAGCAGATTAGATTCGCTACAGGATTTTTTATTTTTTTTAACATTTATTGTTTGTTGTGTAGTTGTCAAAATTAAACTACTGCAAATCTCATAGTTGCAAGGTTCAATTATTTCACAAAGAAAAAATTTTCTAACTGATAGAGCTTTCTGAGTTTAATGCTTACCTTTTATTTCAAACTCTTTGGATGGTAACGAGTTAGAAATGAAACGAGTAAGGAAAGGCTGAAGTTGTTGCTGTCAGTGTAGACTCATGGTCAACACAAGTTCAGTACGTATGTATAGGCTGTAAAATTTTTGCTTAGGCTGCAGTGAGGAATATATAGCTCTCCTTAAGACAGTAAATGATGTATATCAAGCATTCAAAGGTGGAGTAGGTTAAGCAGCAAGCCCTTAGTGTTAAATATTCTTCAACAGTTTATTTCAAAATAGACACACCTCAAAAATACCTTTCTGGAACAATACTGCTGTCTTGACAAATAATCCTTAAAAGAATCAGTTTAAATACTCTTAAAGTCAGTAAAATAATTAAGTCTTTATGAAGTAGTCCAAACCTTCCCAAAAAGGAAAAACAAAAGCCACCGCCACTCCAACCAAAAAAAATGGTACATGCATGTAGATAGCTTCCTCAAAAATATTGAGTGTAAAAATACAATGATTATATCAGAACTACAAGCTCCAACTTCTTAAATTCCTGAAGTTACAGTACTCTTTGCAACATGAGTAATCCACACTATTATTCAGTTTTGAGATTAAAAGGAGAAAACTGCCAACCTGACAATCCAAATTTACCTGTAGTCCACGCACTTTTCCTATAGCTATATATAAAAGGAAATCCTAATTGCACCATATCTAAAATATGCACTATGTCTCTATCCTGCTTGATAGATTTTCGTGAACAATCAGTCACTACTTTGCTATTTCCTGAAACCATACAAYGTGGGTAGGGAGTGATCTGAAAACTTTCGCACAGAAAAGCCTTACTCATTTTACAGGAAAACATCCTCCAAACATCCCTCAAATAATTTGATGAAAAACCGAGATTATTCCATTAAGAAATGTCACCACTGCGCTTAATGGAAATCTAGACTAAGTGTCTCACTATCCTTAAAACGTTAGGTGAAAGCACATCTCTCATCCTGTACTACGTCCCCTGCTCTGGGGGGGGAGGCAGCACCTCCTAGGAGATGCAGCCTGCATGTGCCTAACTCGTGGAGGATGCGGGGGCTCGAGGAGCATTCGTCCCGAGGCAAGCGCCTCGGTGGCGCACGCACTTCAGTCCAAAGAGCAAACACTCCAATWCACAGACACTAAAGGAAAAATTGTGATTTTCCCGTTACTATAGGCTTTCTCCTGGGGGGGGTGGGGAGGGAAAGGGGAGGAATAGTTTGCTCTTTCACCAAATTTTCCCATAAAAAAAAATAGAGTTCTTTGGTTAGTTTTACTGCTTGCTCTCACCAGATCTTTGCATGGGACAGTAACATCCATGGAAATCTATTTACAGTGAGCCTAAGCACTAATCCTGTCCCAAAACAACCTCTATCATCAATTGTAGAAAGCCACAAAATTATTTTATGGATTAAATTTCCTCACAAAAATTGGAATTCATAAAATACTTAAAAATAAAACAGTTTCAGAAAGTTCAAGCTGACAAGACATTGTTTTATAATCAAGATAGAGATGGAAAATGCTACATATGAAGTCATACATAGCTGAGATGATGGACTCAATATTCCCCCCTCACTTTTAAGGAAGAAATATTTTGAACTTTGAAGCAATAGCAATGCTGACTTTTATAGGTAGTATCCTAGTCTTTAAAGCAGAAAATACACCTAAAAACTTAGTGGTAAAGGGCTTGTGATTATGCAGCAACGGCAACTGTTGTGTAGTTGACATTTCTGTCCCTTTGTCACAAGTATGTTTGATCTCGTAAAATAAATATTACTGTGAATTTTCTGAAGTTATACAGATACAAAACATGGCTCATAATTTTGCTTTCCCCAGAGAGAGAGAGAAAAAAAAAAAAAAAACTTTTGCAGCAGAACAGATTGCAGACACCTTGAAGCTTCCATGGGAAGTGAAAACAGGGTGATTACACTGCTTTTTAAAGATACCTTCCACTGCCTCTTGACCTTTCTGCCCCAACAACAACTTGACAAAGAAAACTACAAAAGAGAAGTGATATTTCAAATAAAAGTCAGGCAGTTTACCATTTTTCCATTCCCATCTCCACTCTTTGATGAGTCCACRTGGATATAATGACTTAAAATGTATTATACTTATTTTTTGTAACTGCAAAACTTTCATAAAGTAGACACTTCTGGAGAAGCTGACTACTTTCATAAAGCCTCTGTAGGACAGAGCACAGCTGCAGCCACAGACTCCTCTCCTTTAAAATATGGCCTTAAATATCTGCCACCTCCAACTATTTCCATGAAGAAAAAAGATGTCTTGAGTATGAAGGCGAACTTGCATGTTACCAGAAAGTGGTGCAGAACAAGCAGGTGGTGGTAGAAACCTGTCTCGCATCCTCAGCTAAAGACCATGAAAAATCATAGCCATTTTGAGAAGGCTATGGCTTGCCTATGACCCAAATCTTATTGAAAACAGGAGACAGTAGTGATTTTGGGAGCATTCAGTTTCGTATAGAATTGCTACTCACATGCTGCCGGTCAAAGCAATTCACTGCTGAAGACGGATCAGTATGAGGAATTATAGCAAGAGCAGCTGTTAACTCTACAGATGGATTTTTAAGCAGAGCTATAAATCACATTTCAGTGAATATTAATTTTTAGTGAGTATTTAGTTTCAGTATTTTGCATTATTCTGCTACTGAGCCTACCTGCACACTGCATGGTCCTTTCAGAGCACATGTCTGACAGCATGACAAATTCTAAGAAGGAACAACGGAAAAATTGCTCTGTCTAGCTGACAGATTCAGAAAGAGAACCAAATATACGTCCTCCCTAATACCAGCTCGGCACATGAACACTGTCAGGCACCAGGTTTGATATAGATATTTAGGTCTTGATACATTATAAAGGAGAAAAATCATGTAAGCTCCTCAAGCTCACATGCTGAAGTATTATAGTAAGTAGCTGCAGAAACATGGTACAGCTTCCAGAACGGAAGATTTTAAGATTTAAGGGGAATCCACCACTTCCTTTGAAAATGTGTTCAATGTGTTAATCACCCACACCATTAGAAATATATTCCTGATTTATCTCCAATTTGAATATATTGAATATATCTGGCCTTAGGTTCTTTTTATGCCTCTCTCTACTAGGTTAAAAAAGAAAAAAAAGCCTTTAGCACCCCATATCTTGTTCTAGTGAAGGTACTCATATACCATAATCATATCTCTTCTTGATCTTCTTTTTGATATGTTAAACAGATTCAGCTCCCTATATTTTTTTTCCCTTGGAACACATTTTCTACAGCCCTCAAATGACTTTTTGTAACTTTTCTGATCCAGTGAGATTTTCCTGCAACCTTTTTAAAGGGTGGAAACCAGAACTATATGTAGTATTTTACGATCAGCATGTGTAAGAGGTAAAAATCACCTCCCTCTCTAGTTCTAACAGAACTGGGAATGTAAGACCACTTTGGCACCCTGGTGAAATATCTTTGCTAATGAATGGCTTACAAAGGTAGCAACATGACATAGCAGGCCTCTTAAAAGCCAGGTGGCCAGGCAAGGGAGAGACAGCCGATAGCTAGATCATTTTCTCACATGACAAAATAAAGCATAAAAGAGGAATTGGCACAATCCTAAGTGATAGGGACAGAAAAGCACCACTTGGCTACAACCCAGGCAACTTAATTATCATCRCGACTTGTTTAAGACGACAGCCTTTTAACTCCACTACAATCCAGGTCCATGCCGCTCCAAAGGATGCCAAGGAAAGGGAACTGTGCAATTCTGCAATTAGAACAGAGCTGGACGTACATCAGAAGTGAAGCACGAACTGCTACAGTTTGTGAGACTCCATATCCTTCACGGATACCCACTGTACAACGTTCCAGTAAAACCAAAAAACAAATGGTGAGGGAAAATTCTGCAAGGCACTGACAGATATGGCTCAAAAAGACAGACTATAATAATGCGAGGTTCTTGGAAGAACTCAATTTGAGAGTGGCATTTATAAGCATAAAGATAATGAGAAAGAAATAAAATTGCAGACTCCACACAACGAAGGGCCTTAGTTCTCTCAAGAGAAGTGGGTTGGTTCTTTCTTAAGTCTTTACAGAGGTGACAGACTAAAAACCAAGAGGGCTCTCAAAGACTTGGAGACGAGGACTCAGCTGAGCAGGAGAAAGAGGGTCACAAGACGCATCTATAAATATAATCCGGTTTGTGCACAGTAMTCTATGTCTGAAACTAATAAATGAAGGAATTCTAGCAATTCTGCAAAATTATGACAACAACTTTAACAAAAGTTGTCAAGAATAACATATCTGATAGCACAAAACTAATGAAGATTAGTGAGCTAAAACTGACCCTTTTTTACATTCTAATGAAGTAGCTGTGTCATTATTAGAAACAGTTAAAATGTGCAGAGATGGAATAAATATGGCTTGGAAAATCTGAAGGCCAAATTTTGAGACRTACTATTTGCATCTAGCTCTCTTTGAAAACAATCAGAAATGGAGATGGCTCAGCACATCACAGGATTTGTCAACGTGGCAGGCCTGCCAGTACCATTTTTAGATGTTAATGCTCCTGGCAAAATCTTCATTTTACACAGAGACTTGCATCTGCAATAATTTCACTTCAGTCATCAAGTATAATCAACAAACTATTATACACACAAGCTGTTCGTTACATGCTTGTCTGTGTTTACACAGAACTACTGTGTAACTCATGTGCACACAGCTCAAAATCCAAATCACAACAGGATATTATCTATCAGATTTTCAGCTTCAAAAAAAAATAATTTGTCTTTCCAAAGTTGCCTTGGGATGCGGAAATCTTCAAATCACATGCGAAAAAGTATTTGAAATACCACCATAATAAAATATTGTAAGTTGATAAAACTTCTGCATTTAGTGATTCCAACATAAAGGCTGCACACAGACCTTCACAACTACTACTCAAAAATTCTTCACCAGGCAACAATATTAACAAAAAAAAAAAAAAAAATACTATCAGTGTTTTACTAAAATTTCATCTCCACAGGCAGCTCTAGAAAACAGACCTACAAAGAAACATTAGCAATAGCATATTTAGTGTCCTTCACTTGACTTCACACGCATGTTGGAGAACTGATACACAGCTTAAGAGCACGACTCAGCTCTTTGCTGGTAACATTCAGTCTCCCATAGTGAAATTATACAAATCTGAACTCAGATATAAATATTTTTTTAAAATAATCTCCTTTAGTTTAGAACTTTGAGTGATGTACATCGTGCTTTCAGACAATAATGAAGCAGTATAGTTCTCACATTGCTTCTATTTATGTGCAGCCCTAAAAAAGCTCTACAGCTTTATTATTATGAAAAAATTRTTAGACCAAATCTAACAGATTAGATGTTAAAAATGTAAATACTTAATTTTCAGTGTTTTAACTTTTGGTTTTCATAGCATCTATTCTAACAAGACAAAATTAAACAAATACTATACAGTGTGTACCCATATACACACACAAACAGGCTGAATTGCAGTATAATGGCAGTATTCAGACTACAGGACTTTCAGTTTTCTACAGATATAATTAATACACAGCTCTAATGAAAACATAATACACAAGGTCGTCTTCTTTTGCACCAGATAGGAAAAAAAGACAGTAACATTTATATTTATAAATGTTGAAAAATTTCTGATGAAAACATATAGATAAAGTCAACAGTAATCTCCTGGCATAAAATATGAGTAAGATCAATGTCATTTTAAAAATAAACATGCACTTTTCATACCAATTAAATAATGCTATAAATCCTGCTGTACTGGACTGCACATAACTTCAGCTGAATAAAAACTGCATGATATGGGATTTACTTATCCTGTATGTTCACAGAAACAACTTGTTCTCTGACAGCACTCATTCTTGGCAATTTATTGCAGCTGTCAGCAGCCAATTTGTTCAGATTACTGCTATGCATAAAGGTGTAACAATCATGAGGATTTATTAGCCGATTACTGTAAAGGTGACAGTCCAGATCGCCTTCGGAAACAGGGATGATAAGAAAGTTAAATAATTACATCAAGATTAAAATCATTTCACCTTCATTTTGGTCTTAATATTAGCTACCTAAACTTACTACCATATATGCTTTCCATCACAGTAGTCTATTGACTCAGTATGGAAGAGGAATGATTTACTTGTAAAAAGCAAACATGGGAGTATGTGAATGTTTAATTTAGCCAAACTGCACAACATACACACGTATATACACACGTGCGAGTATATCAAGCATAATTATTACACCCATATTATGGGAATAATTCTACTTATCAAATGCTATAATGGCTAATACTGTGAGTTCACATATTCATTTGAACTTATCGAGGCTGGTGCTATGAAAGTGTTGGTGCTTTCCAGAAAAAGAACTAGACTACCTTGGACTTCTACATATCTTTGCTGCTTGGAAGGTTTTAGATTCCACTCCCCCCCCCTGCCCCCCCCCCCCCCCCCTTTTTTTTTTTAAGGTCTTCAGAAGAGTATCAGAATTTGATCTCTCACTCCGTTCCACACCACAATTTCAGTGCAGAATTGCACTTCTGGTCAAGCCCAAGGTTTTCTCATGAGAATCTGCACATCATTCGAAATACATTTTTCTTAGCACTTTTGTATTAGGTCTTTTCTGGGGGAGAGACCTGTTGGCTTTTAAAATGCCAAAATAGAAACCAAAGTGGTTCTAGGATGGCACATTTTTAGGGTACTCTGAGAGGGAAGTTCACCATGTGCTACATCCTTTCTACTCACACAGATGGGAGAACGCATACAATTCAAACTCATATGTAAGGCTAGATGGAAATCCAGAATGTTAGGTTAAGAATGGAAATAAAACAGTCAGCATCGCACTTCAGAAACTGTCAGACTCATCGGGTTTGGGTACCACAATGAACACTGAGCTATATGCTAGTTCTGGGAGACAGATCTTTTTCCTGCCATGGAAAGCACTTGCCATGCTGTTACTCTCACCCTCTCAATACCTTCCTCTCTCTTATAAGCCACCCTTCCACTTCCACCATCCTGCCGTCACAGAGTCCCCAAGCCAGAATCTCACTTGCATGCCTTCAGTCTATTCTAAAATCTTTCTTTCATCTTTCTGTCCTTCAAAAAAGATCCCCAGCCCTACCCCTGACAGATGTAGTCTCCATGTCATATTCTGTACTTCATCCTGGTCCCGCTACCAGGTCCCAACCTAATGATTCTGATGATACAAAAAGGGCCCACAAAAAAAATTTCTTTCTTGATTTCTCAGTGTCTGTCTCACTGAAGCGCAGTTGAGGGAAAATATCATGCCAGGAGAAATTACAACATTCTACTTTGGAAGAAAATCTGTAAGTTACAGAGTTCAGCTTAGAGAGAGTATTTCAATTCCAGAGGGCTTCTGACGCCCTTTACTGCAAGGTATCTGGAGGTCTGTGAATCTTTCACCGAGGTATCCTGATTTGCAGGATAACATTAACATCTGCTAACATTAGAGTTCAAAGAGTTTTCAGTTCCCACCCTGCAGCTATGACTCCAAATCTCACGGCATTCAAGATCACCATTGGCCTCTGACCCAACCTAGCAAGATGTCAAACAGGCAGCTATTAGAAAGCTGCACATCTTTCACGACAATTTCATCAATACCCACTACAAACGGAGAACAGGGAAGCTCCCTTTCTGCCTCCTCACACTCGGTTTGGAAACTCTGAAAGTTTTAGAGCTGGCGTTCTAACAGAGACCTTCCCCCAGCTCCACAAAGCAGCTTGCTGTTGCCTATTTTCACATGAAATTCTGTTGATCTTCACATGTGATCTGTGAATAGATGAATATGGAGCATGCAAAAACAAACAAACCCCCCCCCCAAACCCCAGCGTGGATGARAGATGAGAACTGGTCCTTAAACAAACTTGTTTGTTCTTTTTCCTCAATTTAGTCCGGTGTTTCCTTCAACAAGTAGAATCTCTCCAATCAAGGACAGCTTCTCCCTAACCATACTTTGGGCAGATAGGGCAGTTTCTTAAGAACAAACTCTAACATTCATTTAATAAAAATCTTTCTAAATAACTGCTACTGCCTAAACTGTATTCAAGAAAGTGGGAAGATCACAAGATGATGAAAGGGATTATTCTCTACCATTGAGTCCTGCTAGAATACTATCGGGATGTCTTTCGTTTCCCTCCTACAGCCTTATTATTACCTTTCTTGGAACTTGAATCAAAACGTTCCATTTTTTTTATGTGCCTTGAGTGTGCCACAGACTTAGTCACAGACAAGAATTCAATTATATTTTCAAAAAAAAAAGCAATACATGTTTAGCATATCCCCCACTTACGTGCACAAACAGAGCAAAAGCAGAGGGTCTGCAATCTGACTGACTGAACGTATGCTGTACTAGTCTTTGGGATGATTATATTCTAGATGTGTTGAAATTCCATGCATATGTGAAAAAAAAAATCCGATACTTCCGGGACCTGATGGATCTACAGGTCACATGCTGGGCATCAAATCATTAGATTTGCTGTGAATATGTTACACTGTTTATGTATACATCTCTCTGGAAAATTCCAGCTAGAGATAAGGTGAATCTAAAAAAGAGGTGTAGCTACTTGAATCAGTGTAAAGGCTGCAACTTTAAAAAGTTACCCCAAAAGTATCTGCAGCTTTTAGACACAACCTCAAAACGAAAAACTGGGGAAGAGTGATATTTACCCACAGTGACTAGAAAAGAATAATCAGGCAGGGGAGAATATTAAGACCTATTTTTTATTCATACTGAGCTTGACAAATAACAAATTTTTTCATGGACAAGAATTTGTTTGCAGGTTGCATTATCCAGAGATGGCACCTTATCTCTGGATAATGTAAGGTGAAATAAGAGGATATCTAAAAAGATATGCTGCAGAAGTGATTTTATATAGGAAGGCATAGAACCTATTCCTCCTGAAGAAAAGAAACACATTCGGTGGGCCCAAATAAAACACAGAAATCGGTCATTATTTGAAGAATAGCTTGCTGTTACTAAAAAAAAATATAATTGAACTTAAAACACTTTTTTTTTAAGGTATCAAAAGAACTACCTAAGCAGCTTATACGTAACATACGTCACAAATTTTTCTTCTCGTTTTCTAGTTTCTGATTATCTAGATCTGAAGTTCCTTGGAGCAAAGACGATTTWATGCAATGCTCTTAAAAGTACTTTAAATATACTAATTATAATTACTGATAATAGTAATAATGTAAGTGCTACTTTGATGAAAGTGTTCTAAAAAGTTGCATGTGAAAATTCTGAATCTCAATCTTTTGGCAAAGAAGGTTAAAGATGAACAGAAAATAGAAACTAATTCCCAAGGTATATCACATATTGACACAGTACTGAACCATTATGTTGCTTCAGAAAAATAGTTACTGTTACCATTTGCACTAACTGAAATCAATAAAGTGACAAAGATGTAAACTCCAAATACAAGCTTATCACCCCACCATCAGATTTCATTGTATAACACAGAATCCTACTGAGTATACTTTTTAAAAGTGGTTTTGCCTGATGTCAAGGTCATTTGTTTGCCAAAGAATGTGAATCTATCCCGACTTCCCATGACTTATGGTAGGAAATAAATGCAACTGGTCTAACCTGATAAACAAAGCCATTACTCTAAACAGAAGCAGAGGGAGGAAAAGATCGGCAGAAACATAACCACACTGATATCAGAAGTGTGGGATTTTCATTCCTGGTTTCTACTGCAAAAGTAAATAATTCCACTAACAGTATTATGTCCTAGTGAAAGCACCCACGACTCTCTAACATTCTAACAATCAACATTGTGAATGGACGATGCATATCAATGAACAAAGTACATGTGATATAAGCACACCTCTAAGCTCTCAAAATAGTGCTGAGCTTGCACAGTAACCATAAACAACTAAGATCGGGGGGGGGGTCTTCCCCACTAACTCACAGCTAATGCAAAGGTTAAAAAAAAACCCACGCATCTTAGCAACTATTACCTGCTAATGCAATAAAGTAGAGCAGAATCACACATATTTATACCTTTTCCTAAATGCTGAGAAAGATTCCCAAGATTCACTTTCCTGTGAATAAACTAGGTGAATGATCTTATTTCTTTGTATGAAAAGCTTGTGCAGAAGATTCTCATTTCCTTTAACAAGYAGATCAAAGAGCAAGAACACCATTTTGGTCTTACTGGCATATTACAATACATGATATTTATCTCTTCACTAATGCAGAAAACGTTGCTATATRGAACCTCCTGCATCTTGATTATACCATTAAATGTAGGATTTTTGTTTTGGAAAACGTAAGCCCATCAATTGGTAGAATCTGCCACCTACTGGTCAAGCAAAAAACTCTTTTACACCATTAAAGAATAAAACCAAAGCACCAAACTGCACTGATACTTTGTAAGTCCTTCCTCCTCCCCCCCCCCTTTTTTTTTTTGGGGGGGGGGGGGTGGGCAACAAGAACAAATGGTTGTGAAAAAATACTTTCAATGGTTCAATGGCAAGGCTCATTTCAATCATCTGCCCTCATCCCCAGAGAACTAAAAGGCTGTAATTGCACAAACCTGCCAATAAAATCATCCCTTTTGCCAGCATCTTTGTCCCACACGGTAATATCAATAATTCCACCTCGTTCTTCATAAAGATGAAAGTCAAACTGCTCCCTCCACTGAGGATTCAAAGTTTTTGGCACAATCTGAAAGAACAAAAAGAAAGTCATACTGCATTGTGCAGGCATGCTCTTTCTTGAATGGTAAAATTGATCTTTAGTATTTTTGCAGTTTATCTTAAGCAGTGAGAGTTAAAAAAATAATAATTAARAAAGGACTATCAGTCAGTTCTTTCAAGCCTTTCTGATTCATCAGCAACCTCCAAAATCTTGCAACCTGTCACCTTCAAAAACCTCCAGAAAAAAAGAATTTACCCTGGGAATGGATCCATTTTTCTATAGAATAATTATGCCCTATCTTGAGTGACAGTTAGCTACCAGGTTATCTTTCTCAGCCAAAAGGAAAACAAAGCACCCAAAATGACAAGTAGATAGTGACTGAAAGTATTTAAAYAGAAACAATTTGATCTTCTCCTCTTTCTACAGCTACTGTAATATTGGGAAAAAGAAGAATTCAACTTTGCTGTGGTTGACTTTTTACAGAAGAATGGCTTTTAAACTGTATTGCACTCCCTTTTCTGTATAATTTAGATAAAAGTAGCCTTGGGAATCGTTTTCACTCCAGTTACTTCTGGCAAAAGATCTAAGCCACGGTTGGTAGAACAGAAGGCCTGCAGTAGCAGGAGCCACAGCGCAGCAGCGGAGTCACACCTGTCCTGAACAAGAACGCAGTCRGCCCCAGAGCCACCCAAAGAAGCAATCCCTGCTTTCAAAGTCCAYCAGCTCCACTGGCTTGAAAACTGGAAAAATTAGAAAGGATTAAGAACCAGAAGTACTACAAAAATAAGTCCTGAAAGTATAGGCATCTTCATTTTGATTGGAACATAAAAATGTGTACAAAGCTTAGGTTTCTTTCAAAATGAGTAACAGCTATCGTAACACTGAGAAAGTTTCATGCAAAAACAAACTAAAAAACCTACAAATGAGAATGACAGACAAAAATCTACTATTATTGGTAGATAATTGGTATTATCTACCAATTGAAAAATCTGTTAAATAGTCAATATGCATTCYATTGCTTTTGGTTTGCTTTATGATTAAAAAAATAAAACAAAAAGACACTTTTGACTTTTCCTGTGCAGTAAATCTTTAAGTTAACCTTTACCTTGCTCAGGTTAGTCAAAACACACAGTTACAAATAATAGTTCTTTCAGTATCACTTTTTCAAAAGCATCTTTGCTCTATTTCAATCTGAAAAGAGCATCCTCTGATTGTTTCCAAGATGTCTGAAGTGTATTTCTTCAGTTTCTCTGCAATACTGTTTGCCTTAAAATGTCCTGTTGAAAAGCACCCATGTGAATACTTTAAAAAGAGTATTTTCTTCAGAGTTCTATAATCCAAACAACGACAGAGAAACAGTGACCAATATCCTACCTGATTTTGAAAAAGAATAAAAATATAAACAGAAGTGAAGAGGAAATCTTGAAGTGACTCCTTTGCTGGCCAGTTCAAACACAGGACAGAAACTAGAATCTGAATTAACATCTCTCTTCCCTGAAATTTAATACTAGCGGCATACAATTTCAAAAGCYAATTTAAACAAATTTGTAAAGATGCATTAAAAGCAATTTGTCCACTTATATTTGCACTTAAAAACCCTATCTGAAACCAAACACAGCGATTGCAGTACTGATTGGTTCACTTGCCTAAGTGAAGGTGGCAACTAAATGACCCTCCCCCTCCCCCAAAAAAAGATCAACTTTAGCAGAGGCATTGGATATATGTGTTTTAAAAGCACCTGCCTTCTAATTAAAATCCGTTAGTTTGTTAGGAAAAAAGTATATAAAAACAAGATTTAAAATTTTAAAAATTAAAATTAAAAATAAAAAAAAATCTGTGTACAAATAAATTTAAAATGGCAATTAGGCTGTCTTTTGTCCTGTTAGTAGAGGAAACTGATTGTTTTTCCTTTATGCTTTCCCTCAGTTAAAAAAAAAATGGAAAGACTTTATTATCCAAGGGGAACTGGACAGTTTATGAGCAGTGTGTGGGAATCAACTATTCCTCCATAAGTCTAACTTCAGATTAGAAGTCCTAAGGATGTCTCACGAGTCTAGGCAAAAGTAGGCACCTAAATGCTCATGGCCTCTTCCTCACTTTGCCTTTCCTCCAGCTCTGCAAAACCACACTGGCAGTCATGGCCACTGCGAGAGGAAGGTCACGCGTGAGCCGTGGTCCCAGCACCTTCCAGAAGCAGCAGTCAGCATCGGCAGCCTCCTCCCTCCACGCACACCACCAGGGAACTAACCAGACTCGCTTCAGAGAGTGGGATGGGAATTTCTACTGGACAAGGTCAGCCTTTGCCCCAGTGGGATTTTACATTTTCCCCAGATCTTCAGTGATGAGGTAATTTGCAAACCAAAGAGCGATGACAGAAATTAAAGATACCAGCAAGAAAGCAAAACAACTCTMCACAACTATTTTCTCCTTGATCAACACCCTCCAGCTGGTGCCCAAATACATATACATAGCTTTAATGAGGCTCATTGCAAGGACACAATGAGAAAAGTGAGAATACAAACATAAGCTTGGAGGATAAGAACATGCAAAGGATCCAAAAGGCTACGGGCATCAAACCATCAGAATTACTTTAATGACCTACACCAACACCTTGCCCAATGACCACGGACACTAGACAGAACAGTCAGTCTGGAAAATAAGCTCTCCCTACCCTCCCTTCAGTCCTACATTTTCCTGTATAAGTTTATTATTTTTCTTTATACTGAAACAAAAAACAACATCTAAGCAAAACTCTAGGAGCTTCAGCAGCTAACTAACATAACAAACCTTCAACAGTATTTAAATAATCATGCAGGCAGAAATCACAAACAGAAGCAAAACGGGCTTCAAAGAACTTACAGTTCAGGTCACAGTTAAAATTACCTTGCTCTTGTACTTCTGGTGTCCCAGCCGGAACTTCACGTAGGGATCACTCAGCCCGTTTGCATCCATTGCCTTAAGCTCACGACCTTCTATTAAAGTAACGCTAACTATACCCCTCCATAGCTGAGACTTTCTGTGCAGATCTGAGAGACGCAAGCTCTGGGTCTGAAACTTTAGGGAATAAAAACATAGATTTAGTTAAACAAGCCTACATGTTTCCTTTGCATTTTAATGTTCAAGTTTTTATAGAAGTGAAAGAATCATCTTAACCCATTTTGAAATAATTTGACAGTACATATGTGAACTACATCATAAAGAATTATTTGGAGAGAAATCAAACTGACAAATATGCAGGTAATATCACATGCTGCTTTTGCAAAGCCAAGCAGCACTAATGCTACTCAAGGAAACGTTTGAAAAAGAATTATTTTGTCTGCTTCACTTCCTCCTCTCTGCCTATAGAGCCAACAACATTATAAAAAAATTTATGAGGTCTCTTTTATTAGCTAGGTATGAGTGAAACACACACCCAAACCACTTTTATTAAAATAATACAAACCCAGCATGACAAGTATAGACCCAGGAAAAAGACAGCAACAAGCATTCAGAACTCCTGTACCACATGGCACCGACTACCTGCAGCCCCTAAAATCACGTGGAATTCGCAGAAACTGCAAAGAAAATGGAATTAACGATCAACATACTATTTCAGCGTTTTCACAGCAGCATTCTGCTGAGTCTCTCTTCAACACGTGATAAGCAGAACTGCGAGGAAACTTGCAGACTGTGAACTCCCGCTTTCAGGGTAAGGAAATTCTCCCTCCCCCCATACCGCTGCCACAAATAGCAATCACATCCAACTTGCTACTGAACCTGACCTGCCTCCTAAACATTAACTTGCAGACTAAAAATTTAATAATTATCTAAATATTCTTCAAAAATCCAGTCCATACCAARTTAGTTTTAATGCCAGAAAAGAGAACACTATAGTAAAATGTAGAAATGTACACAGATCTTTCCAAACTCTTCCTAGTAAAGAATGTTTCTCGAGATTAGCTCTCACACAACTTATTTCCCTTAGAAAGTAGGCAGTGCRTATAGATCCTGGCTTCACTCTGCTGTCTCAAACAAACAAAAACGTAACGAAAACGCATAGCTTTTAATTCCTCTGGATATAGGCAGAAAGTTAAACTTAATAATAGTTCCATCTGGAAATGACCGTACTAGCTAATTCATGCTCCAATTGTAGAAGAAGCAAGGTCAAGATTTCAGGTCACAACTAGCTGTTATTAACATGATATTATTATTTACAATTATGCACTTATATTACATATTATATATTKTATTTGTATTTATATTGTGCATTATATTACAATTATGCACAGAGACTCTCACCTGCCATATTCTAAACCAAAAATAAGGCAGTTTGCATACTGTGAAGCATTCTCTCTCTAAAAGGAAATGAGAATTAGACTTTTGAAAAAAAAAAAGTCTTTCATGTCAAAGGATATTCAAAACTGCTTAAGATCTTTGCATACCATACACTGTCTGATCTARTCCTTCTACTATAAGCAACATATAAAAATAATAATTTCTTATCTGATAGACCTAGCTTTTACTTGTGTTCCAACTATTCTGTTTACATGCAAGGCAGTGGGAAGGCTAGAGATACAAACARCAAAAAAACTCTTGACATAACAGTGGAATTGCTACCTATATTAAATATGATTAATAGAGTTAGCATACAGTTGCAGAGTCAAAAAATGACCTTGCAGCATGGCTAATATTCTGTATACGGTCACACACTACTGGGTAGCATGTGCGTCTAAACCATCTAGGCTTAGCCGGAACATAGATGTCATTTCTAGTTCTGGGTATTTGTTGCACACTCCTAAAATCAGACTTCTTCAGTGGCGCCCGCTGCGGGACACAGCGCAGTGAAGTCTTGCTGCCTTTCAGAAAGGCATCTTCTCAGATGGACCAAGGCTTCTGCACGGTGTCTATGCCCTGCACTCAAGCTGTGAACTGGGCTTCTGTTTTACCCCCCTTTGAGAGCCAACGCTGCAAGAACACATTCTTAAYGAATGTTCTAGTCACCACCACTTTATTGTTACTTTCTTCAAAAGAAGAGTTAATCAGTACTTTTGAAAATCCTACAAGTATCTAAGTACATCTTTAGGTATCCAAGTAACCTTTGGAAAACCTAGACCAAAGCGAGTTAGAGAAGCCTCGAGATCTGTCCTCTCCAAACCTACCTCACCCTTTCAGCGACGAACCTTCGCGCTGTGCAAAGTTCCACCTCTCGCACTTGCACGTCTTTGTGCCCCCGCGGTGACGGGAGCAGACTCTGCTCTTACTACGCCTCCCTCTCGTCACACACGTTACCAGGACACGCTGATACGTGCTACACTAGAACAGAAACTCTCTCATTCAAGAATAGTTCAGCAGTTAAGAGCTAAAAGAAGCTAACGGCCACATATTGCTTCCAGGGAGTAATTTTTCATTTATCTTGCTAGATTACTAAATTGTCTGAAATTAAATGCAACAATACATCCTCACATGATTTACTGCCTAACACAAAAGAGATTTCATACCTAYTTTGATAAAGACACTTTCCCTTCTGTCATGAATACATCTGTGCAACTCCCTTAAAAATAYAGAGTACCTATGGGTGCAATTGAAGACAGAATTTGAAGAGTGTACCTAAMACAAACTTTTATTTAAAATAAAAGTTCTAAAAATTAAATAACGCAGTTGTATGACCTGCAGAGACATCCCTAAAAGTGTTTTTTTTTTTTCTGGGAATCTTTAAATATCAATCAAGAAAATAAGATGAGAATAATACTCCTCTCCCTTGTGAATGGTTCAGCACACATACAAATACAAAAGAATRAAACAAAGACCAGCATGGTAGAAGACTGCTGAAATTCAAGTCAGAATTCTTCTCCACAAACTTCTAGGATGCTTGCATGGCTTGGACAAAGTCTTTAGAATAAAGTTTGAGAATGTCAACAAACACAGCTGCTTCTACGTACCTTGCCTACTTGGGAGAAAAAAAAGTCAAGGGAATGTCAGATGCATAAAACTGCATTCACAATACTTTTCCTCTATTGAAAACTACGTAAAGARTAACACTTGGAGAAGTCATCCACATATGGACCTTAAGTTACAAAATGATCTTCAATGGGATAATAAGATTCTTTTAAAGGTTTGCTCTATTGTGACTGAATGAGTTTCAAAAACTAATTAGTACTGACAACTACCATAATAAAGAACATTTATCTTAATTTCCTACCAATAACAATTTACAACTTTAGGATCTACAAAATGCAACATCATATTAATAYTTAATTCTAGGGGAAATGAACTTAATCGATTCAGAAGCTGAGAAATTTACAGTTTTTAAACATGTCAGTCACGTTAAATCTGGTTTAGGATATTTGCTATAAATACTTGATATTGTTGCTATAGTACCAATATTAAGATAACATTGTAATATTTGTAATAAGAGCCCTTTTTTGCAGTATTTCATGCATTGTTACGGTTTGCAAAGTCCAACAATTGTGCATTCTTTGTAAGTGCTGGGAAAGCTAAAAACTGCATTTACTGGAGCCAGCTCAGGTGTAATATGATGAAGGTGGTGACTAAATCAAGAGGAGTTGAAGCACTCACTGTGCCTTAGATTTCCTGAAAAAGGACAGAAACATTTATACAAGACAAAGATGCACTGGCAAGAGATGCTGTGTCAGCACATCCCTAACCTTCACCCTTCTCTTCCTCCTAGTAATTCCTCTTGGACATTATAGCTGCTCTACGTGAGTAAACTGATCTCCTGCTGACCCTGCTATTGCCTAGGATGACCATCAGTGTCACCACTGTCCCAGCCCAGAAATGAACCGGACGCAAAGTAGCACAGCGGCTTCCACGACTTAATGGGCTCTCCCTGCGTTTTTGCAATCGCGAGCGTGAACACAGAAAAACTCTCACTGAAATCCTACTCAACTGTTTTGATCGTTAACCACATCGGCTGTTATCTTTCACATACATGTAATGCAAATACAAGCCTCACCAAATATTTGCATAATTTTTATAACCAGATGTCTAACAGCTACTATTTGCAGGGGTATCTGTTCTGACATCTTTTTTTTTACTTCTATTCCATTATTTAGTAGATTTCCTTCAAGYACTATTTACTGCTGCTAAATTGACATCCAGAATCTCATGGCTCACACAAGCAAGAATCTTCTCAATCATAAAATATTTTTCTTAAAAACACAGAGCAAATAACCCCACYTCCTATTCTGAATTTCTACACAGCTTTGATTGAAAGATTCTGATTTGATTGCAAATTCCTTCAATTAAGAAATACTACACAACTCTATGCTTTCATTTACCACTGCAATCCTTAAACTACGATCTTGCTATTTTCAATTTCTTCTCTACTCAAAAAGCATCTCATCCCAGCGGAAAAGCATTTTTTCAATTTTAAAATAGCAAAAATGCTTCATAAAACTTTTTATATTAASAAAAGACAAATCAGTGATCACTAAATATTCACTAACTAAATATTTCAAGTTAGGCACAAAAGTAATTAGACCATAGCTTTGGGCATTTTAGCTTGTGCAACTGGGACRGGCTTCTTTTAAGAAAAGCATATAAAATAAATTTTAAAAATAAGCAGCAATGAGGAGCTGAAAGCACATGATATTTAACAGAACATTTTTGTTTAAAATGTAATTCTTCTCTTCAAATATATGTAAAATTTCTTCTAATGTTGACTAAAGTCTTAACAGTAATCTAAATGCAAATTAAAAATTACTGTAATTYAATTGCTGTAGGCAGTAAATATACTTTTATCATAAATTGTGATTAATTGAAAGTAGCTTCTCAGTTACGGCTTCCAGATAAAATGTTTTTACTCTTAGTTTATACATAACCTATTGCAAACTCAGACTCCATTTCTGAGAAGAATAGATCTTTTGTTCCTATTGATCAGTCMCATTCTCAGCACATACTAATAATCTAAAGTAAGATTATTACATTTAATTTAGTGTTCTTATATTTAGAGTCCTAAGCCTATCCATTGATATAACAAGACATTTCTCCTCCAGAATATACCAGAATACTATGGTTTGATGAGATAYAGCCAATAAATGCTATGGGTCTTTTCCTCCCCCCCAAATATGTTTGGCTAAAGAGGGCAAATCATTTGCTTCTCTCCTTGTCCTTAAATTAAAGCACTCAAAAGGTTTTACTGATGTGTTCTTAGTGTGCCATTASTGCAGCAAGTTTAAATATGCCCTCCAGACTTAAGGTCTGGTCCTGCCTGAATTCAGTCCAAAGGCAATTCTGTTTAAGATGTAAAAGACAACAGTAGACCCTTATTCAGCTGCAAATAATTTTTAGTTAAATGAGCAGTATTTCTGACAGAGCTTTCTTAGCATAAGGCTCTGTCTTCATTAAAATTCCTTTCCTCAATTAATTATCCTTACATAGCAAAAGATGGTAAAAGCTAAACTTATTCCTTTGCATACAGATTGTAAATAAAGGTACTGAGCATGCCGGCTGGATATTTGTAAGAGTAGGATTTACCAAAATAAGCTATTTATTTGGGACTGTACCTCACTTACCCTCCAGCTCAGCTGGTCAAAATTTTTCCAGTTAACCAGCTTACCATCAGGAAATGCTGTTCAGAGAAAATCCAAATGCTATGTGAGAACACGCCGATTGCGTCAGCGCTTTTAACGGGAACGGGGAATACAAATAACCAGGTTGGCCCATCTTCCTGGCTTTTGGCTACCGGTCCTCCTTTCCAGTACCCACAGGCTCACGAGCTCATCGGCACACTGCTCAGCGAACACAGGAGCCGTACGAGGTCCCGGGTTCTTCACTGCACCCTTCACCTCCAAGCTGGCAGCTAGGGAGGACAACAGTTGCCTACGAGGTAAGATRATCACACGCCAAAACTACACTCGCTCTCACGCTGGAAGAGCAAAACTACCACTGAGACACTGGCCTTGGTCACTCCCACAGTGCAGCCCTAGAAATTAAGCCAGCAAAAAGGGAGGACATGTCGACAACTGAACCAACCTTAATTTCTGAATGTGTACCTACCTGAAAACCCAGAATGAGAAGACACAGGGGCTGCACTCTCTTCTCAATTACAGAGCTAACCATGGATATTCTGCTTATTTATGTAATATGCTACATGCACCCTACATAAAATCARCTTGGCTGATATCATCCCTTGGTACACTCATCTTGGACCGTGTGTTTTGTTTTCCTGTGGAGGTTCTGAGATGAAAGCCAAACAGGTTTGTCATCTCTTTTTTCTGGGAATGCGCAATAACCTCACATTATGTAAAATCTCTTTATTTTACAGCACAAGCTGGGAGACATAAAGCAACTGTAAACATTATGCAGAGTTTCAGTCTTCTACAGAGAGGCTTTCTACATGCCTTTCGGTAATTAATGACTTAACATCCAGCAACAATTGCGAGTAAACCAGTCTGACYAATAACTTCACCTGACCTGTTAATTTCCCCCATTTTCTCACTTTCCATTCTCATTTTTTCAGGTTACAGTGAAACATTACTCCAAATACCATTGCTATGTTTCCTCTTACATGCTACTATTTCATTAATACTTGAACATTACAAAATTCTCCTCCAAATTAAAAGAAAGTATAATTTTTTCATTCCAACTCTAAAATGCGTATATAAATTGTGCCCAAATCACTGCAATAAAACATATCCATCCGTGCCTAGGGAAGAGACTAGCTTAATTTACATCATGGGATGTACTGTGAGGGGCAAAACCAGCTCTGATGGAAATGGTAGTTAAGCACTGGAATCGACTCTCTAGGGAGGTTGCAGAATATCCATCACTGCAGATTTTTATGGACAGACTAGACAAACACCTGTCAAACGTAGTTTAGCTACTGTTGTTCCTGCTGGAGGGTAGGAAGACAACTTTCAGGGTGATAGTCTTATTCTCTGTATTTTTCACCTCTGTCTTACACACGGATTTTTAAATATCCAAGACACCTGAAATTCTGGGAAATGAGGTTCGGTCTGTTCACCACCGCACTCTGCCTTGCCATTGGCCCCATCTCCCTCTTTCTCTCTCTCAGACAGCCCTGTTCCCTTCCAAGGTTAAACTTCCAAAGCAAATYATATCCATGTTATCCTTTGGTAAAATAGCACCATCTAAAGCCACTATCCCCTTACCCTCTTCTGATTTAACTTCCTGTAAGCATATAGCAAACTGTACAGCAACAGAGAGAACAATGATAAAATATTTACTATCTTCATATTCCTCTCAAAAGAGTCCACCTGCTCTGCAAAAAGAATACAATGTTCTTTGAAAGAGAGAATCTCAAAGAAAAGGCTTCTGCTTAAATTAAATGAAACAAGAATTGTCAAATGCTGATAAATTTACTTGGCAACTCTTATTAATAATAATAATGAACTGCATATACCTGAAAAGCATAACATTTTACTCTTCTAGAGAGAATACTGTCCACAAAGTCACTCACTAACTAGTAGAAGTTAACGACCATAAAAATTTTGATGTTTCACAACAAAAAGAAACATTTTTGTTTTTTAAATGCATGCAGGCTCTTCCCCATCTCTGAAGTAAAATTATTGTTTCATTGACCCCAAGTCTGGTGTTTATCCTCCTGATTTCAACACCACTCCACACTATGCAAGTGCTAGAAGCAGTAAGCTTTTATCTGGAAGAAAAAGGAAAGAGCTGTTGGCAGTGAAGGAAAGACAAAAAAATACCTAAGGAAATTTCATCATGAGAAGCTAAGAGTAAGAACAAGCAGGAAGTATTTAATTTAAAGAGAACGTCTTCATTTCATACAAGGGAAAAATACTACATTTAAAGGGTCTCATCTTTCCTCTGTCATGAGCTTTAGGCTTAATAATGGTAAAGACAGTTTTAAGCTTTTTTTTTTTTTTTTTTTTTTTTTTTTTAAGACAGCACTGCACTGAACATAATATACAAATGACAAGGAGATAATAATGTAATAATGTGCATTTCTTATTCAGTACTATGTTGCCTATTTTAACAAGCTCCCTTCCCATATCTTTTCATTAGCTATTAAGAGTCTGTGCTGTGCAGAAATAGTAAATAAAGAGTTAGAATTGATTTTTTTCTAAATGTTTTCATAAGGAAGCATTAACAGGACATTAACATTTTTCTTTCAAGAGTAAAAGGGAGAAAACTTCTCATTTCATCTGTGCTGGCTCATGCTAGAAGTAGTAATGTCTTCTTTCTCAAATAACTTGTAATTTGAGGATCCTGTAATGGAAATCACCACAAGCAGCAGCACTATCCACCACACTGTCACAGACAGTGTTGACTATGAGTACTGCTCTGGCAAGTTTGGGCATTTTTGTACTCCTGCTCCATTTAAAGCACAATGTAACAGTGTTTGATCAAATTAGATATGGTATCTAGAAAATTTGGAAAGCAATACAGATTTCTTCCCCCCTCCTCCCAACCAAATAGCAAGAGCAGTCAGTACAGTTGCCAGGAATTGCCAGGAATGAAATGAAAGTAGTATCCAAAAAAAAAAAAAAAAAAAAAAAAGGAAAGAAAGAAAGAAAGAAAAATAGTATCAATTCTTCATGGGTGGGAGAAGCCCAGCTAGAAAAACAGGTAAAGTGGATGGGCACAAAAAGAAACTTCCATCCCATTAAAGAGTTTATAGAGAGAAAACAGGCTGCAGGTCACAACCCAGGAGATACAGCAAGTAGAGAGAAAAGGCTTTATCTTAAACAGGATAACTATGTACAAACAAAAAACTTGTCCTAATGAAAAATTGTACTRGAAGAAAGCAGAATAGGCCAGTTTCCATACATGAAGTAGAAAGTCCATTTGCACAGATGAAAGCTTTTCTAGTAGCTGTATAAGAAAATAAAAATAAGAAAGTAAGAAAGTTAAAAAATCTTCCATTTGACTTAAATTTGACTTCTATTTGACTTAATCTGCTAACCTACAAAATATCTAAGGAATTGACCCCTAAACCGTAGGAACAGAGGCATGGACACATGGAGATTAGTTGGTCAAACCTCCAGTTCACAGATACATTCATAAAATGTTAAATAACCTACTTCCCTTTTGACATGAGGTGTAATAAATCTTACTACAGAACAAGTAGTAATCATTCTTCAAACTGCTAGAAATTAAGCTACTACTTCTACCAGACTACTCAGGAGAAGTCATTCCTGGGAAGCTGTCATCACTGACCAGCAGTKTGATTCAGCCCAACATCAAGATTGTGGCAGAGGAAAGCAAACAGTCAACTGATGCAGAACAGTCAACTGATGGCAGAACTGAATGCAATTTGTAATCTCCCACCAAAGCTGATATAGTCTTTTTTGTTTGTTTGTTTGTTGTTGTTACTGTTTTTCATAGCCTGTTGGGAATCCYCTTTTGCTGAAGACAAGAAGGTTGATTTTCTTCATAGGACTGACTGTTAAATTGCTGAATTTCACTTTTGCTAGATTCAGGGAAAGGTAAGTTGTCTCTCTGCCTGAGACAGTTTGAGTGATCTAGCTCCTATTAACTTTTATCACAAGGATGATTGTAATAAAGCAAACAAGAAAGGGAAAAAAAATCATCAAAAGTAGAAAACATATTAGTGCAACRCCACTAGTGTTGTGCAAACACAAGTTTACACACAAAATAGGTAAGATACATAAGTGCATTTACCGGGTTATTTCATGAGCTCCTAACTTCCTGTGTGCATCTCTAAGGTGCACACAGGGAGCAGAATTTGGAATAGAAATTCAGAATTTGGCCAAGTAATTTTTCATATGTATATGAATACTGTGAGATTTAAGATTAGCTACCATTCATTTTACAGCTATTACTCAGGCTAGATGGAAAAACAAGCAAGTAATGCAGATCACGAACGCCAGTGATGCCATACTGCTCTGCATAATCACATCTCAGCTTTAGGCTATATATGCTACAGAAAAGCTTCATCTGTAAAATCCTATTAATAGAAATGCCATTATAAAGACTTTGGAGAGTTAAGAGAATACATTTAGGAAGTTTTATGAAGATATCTACAAATAAAGACTTAAATTTAATACTCAGTTTTGTCAGCTTTCAGAAATGTAAGACAAATATTTCCTCAAGAAAAAAGGATCTCACATAGGAGGTTCTCTCTATTATTTAATAGGATAAAGTACCTGTTTCTAAACGTCTCTTAAATTTGTCAGTGATGTCTCATGTAATATTGACCATCCTGCACTGTAAGCACAGCACTTTTTTTGAGGGCATTCTTYGCAATTAAAAAGCTTTAAAACTTTYTCATTTGTTTTAATGACAGACATTCAAAGATTTGGAATTCCAAGAGACTCCCACAGTAGAAGGGAGCAGATGACAAAGGTGACTTCAATAATAAAACAATGCAGTTTATCACACAGTTCTGTAGTGTAACTGAGAAATATCATCAAGAACTTCTGTTGATACATCATATACTTTACATACATATAGTATTCTATTTGCATTGCATATGTAGGTAAAATTATGAATTTAACTAAGAGAAATGTCATATTTAAATTCAGACTTYTGACTCTGTTGTCAAATCTCCCAATATGTCTCTCTTTGTGAATGGTAACTATTGAATGAAGTGTTATCAAATGAATGTAACAAAAAATAACACATACAAGTAATTCAACTGAGTAGTTCTGAAGAATTCCCAACTATCATTTTGTACCACTCATTCAGGATCATCAAGACTGACAACTGCATCAGTTACAAATAAAGTATGGGAAAATTCTTCATAAACTAAGTTTACAACTATAACCCCCAACCACGTTCAGAACATCAGAAGTCAGTGTATCATTTGYAAAATGTGAAACAGCTGTACACTTCACCAGTCCTGTAACTCTTCATCCACTCTTCAGAAGTTCAAGCATTTTACGAATTTCAGAAAAACTTGATGAACAAATTATTATATGTTCTCCAAATATCTTTTTATTATAGATTTCAAAAAGGAAATGGAGATTAAGTACTGCCACATATCTCATAGCCATTTCGGTGAAAACCCCATGTGGAACCCAAGAATTATTAACCCTGCTCTTTTCTTATAAAAAATAGCTATAAAATATTACACAAATACATCAGTGAACCGAATGTTTATTGTTGACTTTCCATTTAAATTTGTACATCAATATATTAGAAAAAAACTAAATCACTTGTTTTACAAACTAAAATCACCCTATATAGCTATTTCATTTTTTCCATTCTAACACTTACACAATAGTATCTTAGAAAAACTGATCTACCAATCAAGTTGAGGTCTTTGAGTTAGCTGAATGCTATTTTTATTTACACAAAGAGAGCTGAAAAAAATGCTCCAAAGCAGCATGACAGCAGTAGGTAAGAGTGGCCAGGAAACATTGTCATTATCTTCTCAGAAGCACATACAGGAAAGAAGTAAAAATGAACTGTATTCTACCATAGTCAAGCTCCCAGTCTAATCCCAGTGAGAAGAAACACACACTTCTACAGTGAGATRCTAAATGTGCCTCAAGACGTATCTAAAGAATTGTCTAAAGCAGAGGCTGGGCTGGATTTCTTAAGCACTTTACTTTTGGCAAACCTGGCTACTACAGCTCAGGGTGTGCATGTCCCATGACGACGGAAATTTATCCTTGAGAACCAGTCTGAAAATTTTGACACACAAAAAAATTCTAACTATTGACAGTAAGTAGTAATAGGACAGCAAGAGTGACCACTTGTCAATAATTCTTTATGTTAACACTAGGCTTAAAAGAAACTGTATAGATATGACAGATAAAGGTATTTGAAAAAGAATTAGGATACCTTTACCATTTATTAATTGAAGTTGCTGGATGACTCCAAGATAGGCTAAAATGCTATAACAAAGTTAAGGATTTAATGATTACATTACAAGTTCATCTCGACTGTCATACAAAACACAATTTGAAAAAGAATAAATCGTTTTCCCCAAGTTTTCAGTCCTAGAAAACATTTGGTAAAACATCATAGTTGTTCTTAAAAAATGCCAGAAGACCATATGCTAGAAGTTACCTTACTTGATCTTTTCCAACTCTTCCTCATTAGCATTGTCTGAAAATAAAATAGAGCGTTTTAATTACCTTTTACTATGAAATACAGAAAAGGAGGCCAACTGTCTTCCAATGGGACAATCCACATTTAACCACCACTACAGCTGAAGCAGCAACACATACACTCCAATCACAACTACACAAGACTGAAATCAAACCAGACAACTAGAAGCACTGTTCACACCCAGGCATACTTTCTGGGTAGTACGTATTTCTTATTTCTGGAGGCAATGCAGTAATGTATGTGAAAATGTATTTAAAAAAAAAAAAAGAAAAGAAAAAGGCAGAAGCAATGAAAAACATCAGAAAAACTACTKACAGTGACTTACATTTTGAGTGATACTGTCAATAATTGTTCTTTAATATACTCTAATTCTTCAGAACACTATTGTTTAGTTCACCTGTGTAGTCACAAAGTTTAGTCCTACATAGGGATTATTAGATGACATACTTGTATCTAAAGCTTTAAGGTTACCACTGCTACATAGGTCCACAGTAATGAAAATAGTTGTATTTTTTTTGATTATTATACCCATGGGCTACAACAAAATTCATACCTTAAGTTCAATTTCTAGAATTTGAGTAAGCTTTAGTTCTTACTCACCAAAAATAGTTCTAGAGCCAAGTATTGTTAAATAATTAGATTTATTCATAGCTATAAACATTCAAGACCAGATGACAGGACTGTATCTACTGGATGACTGAGGAAGAGGAAGGCTGCTGTCATATCACATGACCTATAACAACAAAAAAGCTTTTTCTCTGATTAACACCACCACCAACCACCACCTTTTTCATAAAAATTGGTGCTGGGTATGTGGGCAGGGGAACAGGTAGCCCTCCAGTATCCTCCGGTTTGGGTTGACTGCTGGCTACTAGGTCCATTTGAWCTACTCTTTCTCTAGGACAATCTCTGGAGGAGGCACATCAACATTGAACCTGGTGCTCCCCAATACTGCCTACTGAAACTCTGCCTAGTCTACCAACTTCTTTCAAACTTCCTTCCTTTGCCCTGGATAAATGTCCATGACAATTGCCTGTGCTTTATTTCTTTTGATAAAGGTCTTAATTTCTGCAGTTATGTTAAACATTTTGATCACTTCAGTTATATATCATCAGAGAACACAGAGAAAACCTGTGTAATACAAGGTTTTGTATATCGGTGGGTTCACACAGACTGGTGGTAAGGTATTACATTTACTGAAATTGATGTTATAATCTTTTATTAATGACACTTTTCATTTTCCAGTTGTCAATTTATGAAGCTGTTATACTTTTCTTGACTCTTAAAAATAAAAAACACCAAAAAAACCACTCCAACAACACAGTAGCCTATTACCCAAATTATCTGTAAAAACTTGGCACTGCTAGAGATAACGCTTTGTCATGCTGGCATGTAACGTGTCCACTGACACGGATTCCTAATCATTACATAAAACAGATACACCAGTCAAGATGGACACGGRCAATTTATCTGTGAAAACAACTGCTGTTTAAAGCAGTGCTGTGGAAATGCAAAGAGATTAGTTTGCACAATTTAACAACATTTAGTAGCCCCTGCTTACCCTGAGCAAGAATAAATCAAAGGGCATTAATTTCTGCTGCAACTTCTTTATCTCAAAAATAAGCATAACATTTTATTGCACTATTGCTAAAATACTTTTGGGTTTTTATAATTGTAAAGCATACAGAAATTTTACATCTAAACACAGCTTGTTGGGAGGAGCAAAACAATTACTTTGTCAGAAAGCTTTTGGGCTGCCCTGAATAGTTAAAGCCTAAAGGCTCAAGTTCTGCCAGAAGTCAGTGATAAGTATAACACTGTGACACTGGCAAATGTACAAAGATACTAAGTGTTTTAAAAAGCTGAAGACATTCTACTCATTTTTATAGGTAGAAAAAAAGAGGTATATAAAAATTAAGTAGCCTGAGGTGAACAGCAGTCCTTGGACAAGAACTCAGAGTTCCTCGGTCCTATCCCAGGRCCTGTGTCACCTACACTATAGCATTTCCCGTTCTTGTAGATGCTTCATCCTACACACCTACAAGTCAGAGCAACAAATTCAGCTTCACTGGGATTTGAATCAGACTGTAAGGAAGGAGGCGAGTTTGGCCCAAAATCAGAATCAACTACATATCTAATATTATTTCAGCTTTGAGCAGTTAAGTTTGTGTAGTAGCTATGGAAACATATGACTGTACTGTTGAATGCACTGGCATTATCACCAATTATAGCAGAATAAGCCAAAGCAATCATAAGTATCCTTAGAAGCCAATAAAATAAATAAACGGCATAGAACAGACTAAGATGAATGACCTGCATGGAACTATTTCATACAGAAATATTCCATGCCCAGAGTCCAATTCTGCCATTCTTTTTTTCTATGATATTATTATTCTTTTGACAGATAAAAAAAAGGTTAATTACATTGTAAGATTTAAGACAAGCAAACTGCAGCATATTAATGTTGTTAATATTTTTACATGAAGCAAACAAGTGCTAAGCATCACTTAGGATAAATGATTTAAGGCAGGAAAAAATAATCCAATGAATTTTATTCTCATTAAATAGCAACCTCTAAGTAACATTCATATGTTTCATTTGCTCCCTTTTCTATTTCTCAAGCAGCTGGCAGCTGTAGAACAGTAATTCCCAATCTCTGCTGGCCACMAGGCAACTGTTCTGATCAAGTAACTGTATTTCTAATTTCCATAGCCAAGAGTTGGAAAACACTGTTCTAGAGAATATATGGGAGACATGCAGCTCAAATGAACTCACTGTTACTTTGCAAGTTCTCCAGTGATGAAATCTGTGCACTGAATTCTGCTAGGGAAAGAGCCAAAAAAAAAAAAAAAAAACCACTTACATGCACTACAGCACCAGTGATTACAACACAGAACAAATCCGCAGACATCACATAAACAGTTTTAATTGACATGCATAGAACTACAAATGACACATTGGCATGCATAATACAATACGTATTCAAAAATAAAGATTAATAGAACACAATCTGTATTTAAAAAACAAAATCAAACAAGCTTCATTTGAGCATGTCTGAAAATTTTAAATCATTATACTCTTTAAAAAGAATAATTAATGTAAAATAATATATACAGTACATCATACACATCTTTTAGAATTAAAGTTAAAAAAGTGTATTTTTTCTAGTTCTCACACATTTTACATGTTTTAAACTATGCATATAATCACATACTTTTTTTTTTTTTTTAAGGTCTTCTTTGTTTACATAGGTTCTCTAAGCTATCTGTGCTCACAAGCAAAATCATTAATACCGCTATATTAATATAAAGGACAAGTACTAACCAGACAACAAATGGAAATAAATTATTGGAACTAGTGCTACTGTAATTTACTTGTGTCAGGCTGGATTTTGGAGGACAACAAAATATTATAGTATCATTGCTACTAAATACTAAAGGTGTTTTTATTTCTATATTTGCATAAGAATAATTCAGTTATGAATTTTGAATCCAATTTTATTAAAGTTAAAAAAATTAGCATGAATCAGGTTGTCTTCACTTCAATAAAATTCAAAAGAATAAGAGATCTTTTCATGTACATGGCTCAACCATGCAATCATATTACAAGATTATTAATTTTACATGTTGTGTGAGTTACATGGGTATGTCTTTACAATAGGCATTAGGCTGCAAAAGGCAAAGTTATTTAGCAAACAAGTTTTTATCTTATGAAATACGACCTTTTAGCAACAAACTGTAAGGAAGAACATCTCACCAGTCAGCATAATGGAAATCTGCATCTCATCACAACTTCCTTCAGACGGATAAGATACTCTTTCATTAGTACTGCTCATTTTTTAAATTATTTGCCATAGCACTGCAATTTAATGGTCTCTCCTCTTTCTCACAGACAGGGAATAATATACACTAATWACCCCCCCTTCCATTTTATATCATTTCACTCCATGCTTCCARCTAGAATATCTTATCCTCCAACACAGGTGCTAAAAGCCTCAGTATTTATCTCACAGGGTAACCAGATGCATTCTTCTGCAGTACACAGCTAYGTTATTCTGACATATCAACAAAATGCATTCCTACAAGACTTGCTTTTCATCTACACCTTAATCCTGAATATGTAAATTCCAAAAAGCTCCCAACCTCTCCAATTTAAGTAGCTAAGGATCTTGCAAAGTCCAATCTGCATCACAAGCTTACCAAACCATACGTTCACAAATAGCAAGTTTTGTTCACGAATGGCTGAGATCTGCATTATTAGTACAGAGCTGCCCAATATAGAGGGTCACATTCAATGGTACTCTTATGCTAGTACCATTTGGGAAATCTAAAATTTCTTTGGTTGATGCTTCCCCCCCCCCTTTCCCCTCCAGTGTTCTTAAGAGGCATTTCTCAATTTAAGTATATGAAATACAAGTTCTTTAAGTACAGCAATGGATTTCTGAATTCAGCTTGATTAAATTTAACAGCTTTCCACCATGTACATGACAATATGCACAAGCAGGTTAAGTTATCCACTGAGCAAGTTAAAAATTATTCAGAAGAAAATGTATCTGCAAAATATAGCTGATGAGGAGTATCAAACCAACAGGATTTAAAAATATTGTTAGGCTATCAGGGGAAAAAAATGCATGTAATCTGGACACTTTGCTATTTCTTGTATTCAGTAAATATTAAAGTATATTTAGAGGGACTCACAATTTTTTATATCTAGCCAAAATATATCTCAATTGATTTTATTTAAATTATGACCTATATACAGAGAGCTGAGTAGAAAAGAAGCAGTAATAATTCAAGCAGCAYATTACGTAATTTGGAAATGTAGGAATTACTTTAACTATTATTTTTTATGGTCCACATTTGCATAGCAGTAAGTACAGGCAAAAATTAGACTTAACTCTCTAACAGAACATTGGAAAATTTATTCATCTCAGCTATATTAAATTTAATCAAAACTATCCTATTATAAGGCATTTTAAGAACAACCAAGGATARCAATTTAATTGGAGTGATATATCTTGTAATATGTCTGCTTCCTAGAAAGCAAATAAAAATCTAATAAGTAAATTAACATGCGACCTGAATAAAAGATATTTATGCTTTGAATTATTAAACCCATAACACATTCTTATGCAGCAAATCAATATTAGATCAAAAAATTTTGTAGGTCATCTTCCCCTCACAGGGATACAAATTCTTTAATTCTACTGGAATTCTTGTGAGAACCGTTCTGATACACATAACTGGGAAGATTGAGTTCTAGTAAGAAATACAAAACTTCAGATTAAGAATCAGGTACTGAATCTTGAACATTTTCAGAATTCAGTTTGATATAACAGCAGTTTAAATAAAAAGAAAAGCTAGTCACTTCAGGTAAAGTAAACAGTTTAGTTTACTAAATAGAAAACTAACAACRTATAATACTGTTAAACCAATTATTCCTCTTATTCTAGTAAGAGGCAACTGGGTACACAAACGGTTGCATCCAGCAATTCTACACACTCCCACAACCTCTCAGATTCAGGTACTGATCTGCTGAATGAATATTCCTATAGGAAAGACATGTTACTGCAGTGTCATAGTTTGATTTTTTCCACTGTGATTTTTTTTAGCTCTCTACATAATAGATTATAGCCTTCCTTAACACTAAATAGCACAGTATCTGTCCTATCCGCACGATAAAAAGAGGGAACAAACCTACTTCTTCTGTCCGCATTAATGGTTGCCTGGATAAAAGCATAATATTTCTTGGCCTCACGACCTTGGATTATGGGAGGATAATGCCAAAGTAGGTAGGACGACAAGGCTATTACCAGCTGACTCAGAAAGGCTGGTTTTATTCAAACACAAAGAAAAAAAATAGTGTAATCAAATATGTTTTCCAATTTAAGCAATAAACACTCTAGTGATGCAAATTTGCAAGATGTTGTTCTTAGTTGTTCAGATGAAGTTATTGCTTAAAGAAACAATAATACTTTTTTTAAAAAAGTTTCCAGGATATTATCATCTTCCATTATTTTTGAAATGTCAAAGAAGGTTAACAGATGAGAAAGCCATTTCCAAAACTCTAAATCTCTGTCATGCCAAATACCAAACACCTAATTCCAATAATCGACTTAATTAGAGCTAGTAAAAAAGAAGAAAAAGAACAATACAACAAACCATTAATCTTCCTCACGTTGGGTATTCAACAGGATGATGTGTCATACTAACGATCCATATCATCAACATACATATAAAACCCATATAGCTGACCACATCATATTTACAGAACAGACACTGAATTTGAATGGAGAATTTCAGATTAATATTTTTTTCTTGACTTTTCTGATACCAAAGAAATCCCAAGTTATTTTACAACCTCTGAACAGGAGTCTGCTGTATTTCTACCATATATGTGGCCACTACTACTCAAGTCAAAAGTCAACAGAAAACGAGTAAAATACATCCAACTAAATTCAAAATTCATCACAACTAACAAGACCTATAAAACTGGAAACTATTTTCAGTAACAATTAAGCAGCTAAGAAAACTAAGATTGATGAAGGAATTACAACAAACARGAAAATGTGCAATTTTATAATTGGGAACTGTTCATAAAATTGCAAAATGTCAAATAGTACTTCATTGTTAAATGCCAAGAAGCAGAAATACTACTTTTCTCAWGTTTTTCTTTTCAGTGGGGAACAGGATTCAATCATTTGTATCTGGAGACAGCAGCACTAGCTCCAAAATTCCTTGGCAGTAATAAAATTGGTTTATTGATGTTCTTCCACATTAATCACCAGCATTCTCCTGCAACTGACTTCACTCGAACTGCTGAACACTTATATTCAATCTAGATCCCTCACTGCTAGCATACAGAGGATCCAATTTGAAGCAGATTAAGCATGCTGTACTGTATTAGAAATACTGCTTAACACCATCTTAAGAGCTAAAAAATCAAACTTGTTTCAGCATATTTGTTTTACTCTCGCAGCAGTTTAAATCATCCAGTCATAAGGGCCACAAGATTGCAAACACTTGTGAAAACATTTAAACTTACTACTTCTCGTTGTTCTTCTCTAGGAGCCAACAGAACCGATAACAATATACTTCCCAGATCATGGTCAGGGTAGCGAGGATCCTTCAGACTCAAGGTAACCTCTGTTTGCCTACAAGACAAAAACATAAGCACGTATTTTGATTTCAGGTTCTCACATAATGAAATTCTGAAYCATGAAAACTAATGGAATAAGCATTTATAGAAAGTTACTTGAAAATAATTTCATAAGTTTAGCCTTATGTCTACTTTTAASAATTACAGTCTGAATATTCATAAATAAATAAATATTAAACAGCTACTCTGTGCTAAGTACTTATACACACCGAAGTAATTAAATCTGAACTATAATATTAATTTCAATTAAAAGAGAAGAAAAATAAATTAAACAGTAGGTGTTAAAGCTGTGAATGAAGACAATAGGGAACAGGAATAAAGTGGTTACAAAACCAATCTCGCTTCAGGCACTGTCACAAAAATTTTTACACAATCAGTTAATATATTGTTAAAATTACACTAATTCCCTAAACCTAAAGGGTTTTTCCTCTGCTAGCTTTATGTAAAAGAAGTTTATTATTTTTATGCATAATGTTCTATTTGCAGTTCTACAAATATGAAATTAGCAGACCACCATAAGAAATTACTCCATGGGCTTGTTTGTGCCATACCTGTTTAATTCTAATGAAGTAAGATCCAAAAATGCTGAACCAATAAAGTCATCTTGAAGTCCAAAGTCATAATCAAAGACCTAAGATGCACAGGAGATGAAAGCATTTTCCAGTATTAGTTCTATTTTCTTCCCCTCTTTTTTTTTTTTTTTTTAACCTCATGTATGGTTCTTGAAACTCAATATCCAGAGCTAAACTACATTTCCCACATGTTAAATCAGGCCTAGCTAAAACTAAACTGAAATTTACTGGCTGCTAAATAAAGTTTGAAGCTTCTTTTTTAAAGGTCAGAACATGCGAAGTACAGACACATGGGATATAATACTACTATTTGATGGAAACATCAATTTTATAACAAAAAAAAATTTATGAACACAGGCATTAAAAGAAGATAACCTAAAAAAACAAGAAAAGCAAGAAGTGGAATCACAGATTTGTAATGCATTAGTTGATACACTAACAAGTTTTATAAAACACAAGGCACAAGGGCGGCATATAACTGAAAAAGTASATTACTGTAGCACTTGCATCAGTATTAGGAATGATAAAATTGCATSAGACTAACTTTTGAAGATTTTATAAATTTCTAGTTTTTACAGATTGTATCATCTAAGATAAAAAAAAATCATGGATATATGCAGGCAGATATTGACATTTGTTATTCCACTATGAGAAGCCTGCCTGCTAAGTAGCTACCAAGTTAAGAAAGCATCCAGACAAGCTTGCAGAAATTTAGACAGGAATCTGTGACTAGTACGTTGAATGGTACCAATATTTTGAGATGGATTATGCCTTCTCAAGTCAGAGGGACGAACTGATTTAGGGGTGGCTTTTAGAGGGAAAGAAACAAACAAAAAAAGGAAAAAGCAATCAAGAAAAGTAATGACATGCTACAAAAATCAAGAACAGGAAAATGTTAATTATYAAAATCAAACTTTCTGAACAAGTTAAGCTCCATGGCCAATACTGTCATGAGAATTTCTGAGAACTGGAATATACTTTCAGCTCTAAGCAGGAGCAAGAGACACTCACAAATAGCTAGTAATAAGAATATTTAATCAAGATGTGGCAGCCCGTATTATGCATTACTGTATAATGGAATCTCTTTTCCAGGCAGTTAAAACTGCTCGTCTTACACAAATATCTTAATATGCACCAGCTTAAGACAGAAGTAAACAGCAGTTGCATAGCTCAGTGGTTACAGCACTGCTGTGGGACACAGGATCGAATCAAAGTGTAAGGAACATAAGTCCCACATATGCAATCTACCTGAGCGCATATGCTCAGGGTTTTGATATCTAATTATCATTCTAATGTGGAAAGAAAACAAAAGGATAAAAAACTCATCTTATGTTGCAAAATAGAGTTGTTTCTCCCCATAAAAATCGTCAASTAAACATCAAATGAATGATTTCAGCTGAGTTAGTATAGCTTAATCCTGTCTTAGAATACTTGAATAAGCTATGATAATTCAARTATCAATTGGTGCAGTCAGAATGCAAACGCGAGTATTTACATATTATATCGACTGACACATTTCCTTGAAAAACCAAAACTATATATTCCTTTTCCCTTGTGACCTTATTGGAGGTTTTGGGTATAAAGAAATCAAAACAGGCAGCTACGGTGTAGCTGCGCCTCTTTGAATCTGCTTCCCTTTTTCTCAGTCCTGGGCGCATACTAATTCCTTCAGAATTGCTCAGAGTAATACAAGCAGTAAAGTAATAGCAAAGAAATTATAGTTAATTTTAACAGTTTCTGATAATGATGCACATTATCTGGGCAGAATATATGAAATCACCGGATGAGTCTGCCAATACAGAGACATACTCGAAGACCTTTTCCTGTGTCATTGATCTAATAACAGTTCTGTAATTCTATATTTTTGTCATCTATTTCAGATTCAGATTAGTACTAACATGAAGMATTATATCATTTCAGACAAATTAAAAGGAATATATAGGTATGATCTAATTTTCTAATATTTCTCAGAAAACTATCGATCTATGTACGTTCTAATTAGAAGCGTAAGACTAAATTTTTTTTCCCTACAAAAAATTCAATCCTGAAAAAGTTATCTATTTTCTTTTATAAAATTACTGATCACTTTTGGAAACACATCACCATAAGACATTTGGGTTAGAAAGTGATTTTCCATTCCAAGCCTGTAAAACGATGACCTGGATCTTTTCAAGTTCAGGGACTTCTACATTCCATTTCAATATAGGTAACTGCAAAATATTAGGGCATTAGTAGTAATTACTCTGTATACTGTTGGCCTCTCTTTGATTTAAACTAAAGCAACTTGATTTTTTTTGAAGAAATAACGCCTCTCATGGTAAAACYGTCCTCACTTGCAATATACTCAGAGCAGTCAAAAGGAAAAAAAAAAAAAAACCACTAAAAAGCAAATATAAGCAAGTATATTGTGCTCAGAGTATAAAGTTTGTAGACCAAACAAGAATTGTGTGATTAGTTCTCAAATTACTCTCAGTAAAGATTAGCTTTGAATTAGATAGATTATGCTTCATGTCAGAATTATCAGAATCATGCAAACATATTTCTACAAATAAAATGAGTGGCATCAATATGAAACAGTTTTGTTTTTCTCCCAAGAATATAGGAAAAAAATAAAATAATCGTGGCCTGAAAGAAAGAAAAATTCTTGTACTTACATTATTTCTTTAAAAATTCTTTCATCATTATACAAATTTACTTTAAGTTTACYCCAAAATGCTATGGTATTGCAGTATTACACAATAATTTTTTCAGTGTACAGAAATTACAAAATGTAAAATCTTTCAGCAACWGTTCTGTTGTAACTTCACAGACAAACTAAGCAAGTGTCTCACCTTTATATACAAAGGTTCTCTGGTATGATCTATAGGAATGCAAGTTTTTTCTTCCCACACAGGATTGAGGTTCTTGTGTATTGTCTTACTTCTAAATACCTCTTTTCCTCCAACTTTGAATTTGACATAYGGATCACTGGTTCCTGTTAAAAACAGGTATATGGATACAGCTAATTACATCTTTTTCATAAATTAACAGAAAAAGAGATTAAATTATCTTAAACAGAACTGAGTGCAACCTTCCCTGATTGTCAAATTAAAAACAAAGAATTAAAATTTTTGTTTTACTATCACATTTTGTTTTACACAGTGTGATTACTCAGGTAATACCGTGTGCRATACAGATCACAAAAGTTAGATTGTAAGATCAAAACAGTTTCCGTATCTCTAACTATGTCTTCAAAAAGGGTCAGGAAAACACTATGAATGGTTCCACTGACGTGACGACTGTAACTCCCACCAACGTTACTGTACCCGGGAATCTCACTTCAACCATGAAGATTTCTTACAACACTCTCGATGAGCAAATTCACTTCAAGTCGCTCTGCAAAGTTCACATACACCTGCTGCAGCAACCCGAACTGCAGGAGAGGGCAGGAGCTAAGCTTCCCGGCACAGCTAAGTAACAACTTACTACGGCTAGAAGGATAATCCCACTGAGAAACAGAAATGTTAACATTGGCATGAACAGGGAGCGGATAGGGAACATCTGGGTGTGGAAGCGTCAAAGGGAACGGCTGGCAGGAGGACTGCAACACGGGCACGTGTTGAGGGCGCACAGATTAGATCCAGGCACGCATCTACATCTGCTTCTGGAGACAGCCAGACTGGGAGAGAAAGACAGTAAGGGAAAACCTTTCACCTACACAGAGGTGGAACACGACAGAGAGAGAAATCACTGCCAGCTCAGGCACGAAACGGCATCTCCAAAACGTGSTCACCACATCCAAACCGTCACGTAGGTCCATCCTGTAAGAGCCCTGGGGATGCGAGGGGGTCTCGCCGGCCAGCGCCCCCTTCCCTCAGGAGGGGTCTTGGACAAACACATCCTGGTGCTTGTGAGCGCGCGAGTGGGAAAGCGCAAGCTGAAACCAGTTCTGCTCTGAAACAAGCTCGCTTTCCCCTCCGGCGAGGTTTYGCGTGGAGATCTGCTACGGTTTTGCTACCACGCTGCAACACGGTTTCCTACAACCGGACCTCAGCTCAGGCCTGCGTGGACTAGGGCTAACGCGTGGGAAGAGGGAGGACGGCGGGGAAAGGGCCGAGCGCGCAGGAGGGGACGCGCCTCCGCGGTGCGCGCCCGGCAGTCGGGCGGGCTCCGGAAACCAGCCACCAGCCTCCGCTTCGATCAGCGCGTCTGCCGGCTTACGCCAGCGCCGCTGCTGAAAAAAGCAACCGCGGGCCGCTCCTCCGCAAACGAGCGCTCCCTTCCGCCCCTTCCCGCCGCGCGCCGGGGCAGCCAGCCCGTAAAGTGGATTAGGGAACTGATCCAGCTGAGAAATGCAGCTACTCTGCAGCTGGATGGGTTCCTGTTTCGAGTTTATCTACAGCTACAAGGAACAGTAGCTGTGCCAGCTTCAGTCCTTACAACGCTGCCGCCAAAGGAGGAGGAGGAGGAAGACTACTGATCTATTCCTGTGTGTTTTTAAATACAAAAATATAAGTTGCACCTTTAAAAAGCTGGGGAGAAAATTCAAACTAGTACCTTCCCTAAAATGCCAGTTGATGCGATTTTCCTTTTATGCAAGTGAAAATCATTTCATGGGAAGTACTGGATGGAATTCACACTTTACTCCTGTCACTCTCCACAATCATTATTTTCCAGTCTGATTGATGCAAGTCTCTTAAAATAAACATAATTCATCTAACATGAATAAAATTATGTTTTCATGAGTAATAGCTAACCTATGAGGCAGAACTCTTTCCCATTTTTAACACATTTCTCGAGTTCCTCATATTCTAGCRGTCTGTGTTTACATTCACACCAAAAAGCAGTGAATGCTGCAAYGTGCTTCTAAACGGGAAGCCCGGTAAGACCGGGCCTCTCTGCACTATTTTATGGAGCCACGAGATGGCACTACTCCTTACCTAAAASCACATATCCTATTTCAACCTGTAGCTGTGGAAAAGTGGGCTCTTGCATTTAATGTGGTTACAGTCACTCTSCTGTATAATCAATCACTCATTTGTTTGGTCCAGCAACAGAAATGAATTGAATAACTTGATCCTTAGTTCTTCTAGGAGCCATAGATTAACTTGCCYTTCAGCAATACTTTTTATTCTGCAAGCTTCACAAATTTAAAAACCCTTTTTGAAGTTTGAGATCAACATAAAACACAGTTGTGCAATATATTATATAGATAATGAATATTTTAAGATCAAGATGTTAAGAGGTTTAATACTGATTAACATRTAAGTGTCAAATTTAGTAGAAGAGTGGGTCAAATGTTAGGTCCACTTGAAATAATCTTGCATATATACTGGCTTGGATTGCCATGCTCTAAGTGCCAGACATGCAACCATTGAGAATCTTGATTTAAAATATCTATACTTTAAAGGTAAGAACTCATTAGATCCATTTAGTTAGAAACAATACGCTCTTCACAGGCCTTTCACCATGAGGAAGAGAGAAAGAGGAGAAGGTGGGAAAAAACAAACCCCACAGCCATCTAATCCTTCACTATTACTYGGCAAATTTGATACAAACCTGAAGCATGGTCTTTTTAAGCATCAAACTCAGTAGTCAACTCAACTTTTTTTTTCCAACCCGTGACTCCCCAGAGTTCAGACAAAGAAGAACACACAAAGAAGCAGAAGCCTYTTCTGGAGCAGATCTAGAGCGTTATGTTTGAGCAGCAAGGAGGGCAGAAGGAAGAGCTGCACAGGATCCAAACTCAGTCCTAGGGAGAGGTTTCTACTGAACAGCATCAAGCCAYCTCCAACACAGCTCTGGGTCACAGGGTCCGGTGATCTAACGATACACGTGTATGTCCAGGTATACACACACACACACACACATATAGATTTGTATTTTTTAGTTTTAAAAAATATGAACAGTTCAGTTTATATATGCAATAGTTTCGCTCTTTTAAAAGGGGAAAAAAAAATCAGTTTACTCAGTATCATAACTCTTAAAGTGACTATGAGTTCATCACACAAAAACAGAAGAATTCAAACACCCTTCAGAATTAGCCTTGAATACCCTGTCACAGATTCCTCTAATTGAAGTCTCAGACTTTTAATTGGTTTCCTTTTTACTAAAGGATATCAGTGGGTTCACATGATTCTGGTATACTAAAGACTAACTGTACACAGGTTTGTCTTAGCTGTAGAAGTTAAGAATACAGTAACATTCCTGCCTTCATTCACGAGTTTAAAATCTTTCTTTGGAAAAACCACCCCGTGAGATACAGCTATTTGGCTGACAGATCATCGCTGCCACTGTAAAGGCGATGTGGATTTTCTGCACACGGTGGCAGCCTCTCTTTTCCTACGAAACGGCAGCACAGCAGGCACCTGAAGATGCTGCCAACAGAAGCTAGCTGCAGTACCTGCACCCTCTGTTACTTGACCCTGTAAAACAAAGAGCCTTCCCAGCCTGCAAACCAAACTCACCAGCGCTCACGGAGGGGCCACCAGACCACGYGGGGCACATCCTCTCGCTGCATGCAGGTGTCACCTAAGCTGCATTTTGTTTCGCATGTTTAGGGCACGATTAGGTCTCTTGAGCAGACACGGAAGATGATAGAAATATTTTACTGGAAATACATTCAAGACATTTGTTAAAATTAATACTAAATTCCCTTCCAGAGGTAGGGAACCATGGTAGCRTAATTAGAGTGAAAACACAACCAAGGCAAATTTGGTCAGAATAACTCTCTGAGAAGAGCTGAGAAAAAGAACGTAGGAGCTCTGTAAAGTCTAGACGTTCCCCTAACCAAGTTCCTGAGGCTTCACATCAGGCCTTCAGCATTGCTAGGCTACCTGTTGGACCAACTGTTTTTCCTTTATGAAATCGTATTTAATGTAATGTGATAACCTGCTAACCAAAGAAAATTCAATAAAGTACCAATGAGCACAGGGATAAATGCAACCACAAGACCAAGCTGTGAACGTGAAACTGTTCCCCCTAAACTGGTGCCAATGAGAGAAGGAGGATAAGGCAACCTCCTCCATATTTCCCTAGAATATTTTTGTACTTAATGTGAAAGAAACTCCAATTCCCAGCACATCTGAAAATCCTCCGCTGAAGAGCTACCTGTAACATACGCAATGGGAACTAGACATCCAAATCCTAAAGGCAAATTTTAAGATCTTACACTGAAGACAGAAATTACAGGCAAGAGGTATTCATGCTATTATATAAAAAACAAAAAAATCCAGTAAAACTAATCATAGGTGAACAACATACAAAAAACAGCAGCCTTTTAGCCCTCACTTTATCTTGTACCTCACATATTTTAAAAGCTTTTTTTACATTTTAGGAAAACAGTGAGTTAGCAAGTGCATTTATTACACAAGTTAGTTATTTTACTAAATGCTTTATTACTTAATACTAAAAATTTTACTAACCGTGACTAAAYGCACCAATTTTTCCACCACTACTATCTATTGACTTATTCAGAGTTATTCMGAATAACTTCTGAAATTGAATATAAAGCCATGTAGGAGCCTTTTCCAAAAAAAGAAGAGTGACTTTACCCCTAAAAGCTTTTCCATAGTTCCATCTATAGATGCTCAGCACTGCCCAACTAAAATTCTGCTTTTAATTTTAGGGAGGGTTTGAGGGAGAGGGAGCCTGTTTGGTGGGTTCTTTTGTTTGTTTTGGTTTGGGTTTTTTACAGTTATTTTCACAGACCTTCAGGTACAATTACTAAGCTTTTAATTTTCTGCCTGTGAACACCTGGTTTGCAGAAGAATAAGGAAAAGACTTCACAACAGATAGCAGAACAGGTCTGAGAAACCAACCTTCTTCCCCGCTCCCTAAGGCTCTAGTCACAGGGGAAAAAAGCAAACTGGCTCCTTACGGTGCTGCTTGCAGGTAGCTATCATGGCTGCAAAATGGGTCCCATGGACACAAGAAGGTCTGCACCTACCTCCACCAAGCCAAACACTCTCAGCTTAGGGAACTTTGCTTAATTTATTGCCAATTAACACAAGCTTTTAATTACTGATTCAGCTACTGAGAAAAAATTAAGATGACAATTAAGCAAATATTTAGGTAAAAACCTTTCCTGCAGCGCTGGTTCCCCTGTGGGCCTCCATCCTTAGTGGCCTCACTGCCCCACCATGGTTCCTCCTCCAGAAATGGGCCTCTTCACATGCCCTCCTGGACCTCCCCTTGTGCCTCCTGTCACRTCTCCTGTGCCTCGCCATGTCCATCTCCTGCCCCAAAGGCTTGCCTCCATCTTGAACACCTCTGAGTGGCGGTCTTGCCTGCTCCCCTGCTAGTGGGAGTTTTGGGGGGCAATGGGGCATTTACAGCAGAGTTGGAGCCAGCTGGTGCTGGCTGTGACCAGCCCAGGACAGCTCCTGACCTTCTCTCCATCACCGAGCACCCCTGTAGTCCCACTACCCAAACCCTCTCTGCGCCCCCCCTCCCCAGGTTGCCTCCCTGCCCAGGTGCTAAGGCAACTGCCAGCCTCCTCCGGAGGCACCTCACGCACGCCCAGTAAAGGCCCCGCACTGTGAACTGCGGGCACAGTCCCTGCTCTCAAGGGCTCGCTCATACTCAAGGCAACACAGCTCAGCGTGCCCTGGAGCGGCTGGCTAACGCTAACCCGCCGGTGCTACCTCAGCCCTCCATATCTCATACCAGCACACATGAGGGAGGCTGAAGCTCCCCACGAATGGGCATTCGCGGCCACCACCCCAGGGGATGGCATCTCCACACTACCCAATGGAAAATATCTTCTGTACTTGCATGGAAACCTACCTGCTCAATCCTAGCCCCATGGTTCACAGACACCTTCTGGGAGCCTGAGGACATCCTGCCTCCCACCACACACACACACTATCACCAATGCATTAGTAAACTCACCAAGTTCATAGTTGCATGATTCCTCACGTTTGCAGTAAGCCCTGAAGCTAGAAGCCAACATCAAGAAAAGCTCCACTGAATCACAACGAGCATTCAAATAGGGATTAGGAGGACTCTCCAGCATCCAAATCCCACTCATTCATCTTTCCCCAAACATGCCCATTCTGCTTAGGCTCCTGCTTAGCCAAGAATTAATGATAATGTTGTAGAGGCAGGGCAACACCAGTACCCATGGGCAATGACCCAGGCTGCCACGTTCACAGGATAGAGGTACCTACTCAAGTCAAATCTGAAAAAGAGCGTAGCGTTTGGCTCAACTGTGTTAAACCTCTGAGCATGCCACCTTTCCGTCCATGGTCATCAGTGCGGGCCCCGAAGCACAGACATGCATGAAGTTAACAACTGCCCACATATCTGACTGCCCTGAAAGGTTTTTTATGCTAACAGACTGTCATTTCCCCTTCTTTAAGATGACAGACATAAAAGCTTCCTGAAGCTTTAGGTGATGCACTTCAACTTGATTCAGCCTAATGGTTTAAATAGATACAAGCTTTAAAAAACATTACCCGAAAGTCATCGTATCTAAATAGGACTTGCTGTTGTACAGCACATATGAGCAATATTACAGGAATATTACAACACCAGGTAAAAAAGCAATAGCTATGCAAAAAATATGGGGGAATGGATTTCTTGATGACTGCAAACATGCTGGCAACACACACTTCTAGAAGCAAAAGGCCAAAGCATGTTATTAAACAGTTCAWTCCTGCTGAGAACTATAATTAAGCCTCTGTCACGCCCTTCTGTTATTCTTCTATTTTACTTTCCATTTGGAAATGCTTCATTTAATCTACAATTATTAGCAAAAGGAAGCAAACAGCTAAAGGTGTAGCACTAGAGTCTATATTGTGAAAGTGTCCTATGTACATTGGGATGATTGACCCCATAACTATTCCTTAGTCAACCCTATTCCTCTTTCAGATCTCCTCGTACCCATTAAAGGAACAGAGGCATTGCTCAAAAAACAACTCCTGAACTTCCCGTGCTTTTGCACTGCCTAGTGCAATGAGCCAACAGCAAAAAGTTGGCTTTAATTCACCAGGTAGTAATTCTTTGTGGTTCAGATGACTCAGCTACCACTGCCAAAGCTGAGACCTTCCAGAAAAGGAAGGGCAGTAACCCATTAACTGCCTACCATCTCTGCACATACATCTGAGCTTTTGTTCATCCTTAATACACAAGGTTTTGTTCATCCTTAATATACAAGGTAGCCTCAACCACATTCTCACACAGGACATTATTAGATTGTTTTTTACCTGTAGTTATCTGATCACAAAGTAACCATTATATAAATAAATCTATTATAGAAAAGCTAATCAGGACATTCCTTACATCTTTTTTTCTGGGCTACAAATGTTAATTATTTATTCCATGCTAACTATATAGGATCATAGACATGTAAAATAACTTCGAAGTCGTATTACCTGCAAAGTTTAACCGTTAATAAATAAAAAAAAAAATCTTGGTCTAGTTTGGTCCCATGCAGAACTCTCTCACTGACATCCATTTCTTTTCCCTTCTTTCTGACTCCATACACACACATTCCCTCAAGTGTTTTAGCCTCCTGCTAACTATGCTACACTCCAAGGCAGGAAAATATTGGGGGAGAATTCTCATTTGAGTATCTTAAGTAAAACATCTATCTGTTCAATAATATTTCACATAACTTATATTTCCAAATTCTAATACAAGAGCCTCGCAGCTAAAAAGAAATGGAGCATTATCCACTCAAGTCTCCTACAAGGGATACTTATTATTTCAAATGATGCAGAGCACTTCTGGACTACCTAATACCCTAAAAATGAAGACATCAATTACAAATTCACAGTGCCCATCCACATGGATACTACAGAATGCAGAGTTCCTTTCCTCAAAAAACAACAGGAATAATTAAAATTTTAATTATTTGGTGCCAATTTTTAAAAAAGTTGGCTGTAGCAATCACATCTGTTCAGTTTTCTTTCAAAGACTCACTTCCACTCTAAATTAATGTAGCTTAAGCACCGTGTTTCAATGTAGCCCACAATACGCGGCTTTGTTTAATAAACACTCAGTAATTTAACAATTATTACGTCTGTGAAACAGTAACATAAAAAAGGTATAGTATTTGACTGCTGTGGCTTAAGCATACTAAGTAGCCATTATTGTCATACGTTTACTGGCAGTGAACCCAAAATTCAATCTGCCCCATTTCAGAGAACTGTCCCACGGATGCCCGGTCCTCTGAACTCGTTGTCTATTGTGTCAATTACCTCTCATGCTCTATTCTCACCTGCCTTCATCAAGAAGTTCCTGTTGAATATCCAACATTCCCAATCCTAGTTAATTAAAAGTTAAAAGAAAAGAAAGAAAAGAGGTACAGCCCCTCTCCCATGCCAAAAAAAACATGTGGCATCTTATTTTGGGAATGTCATTGCAGTAAGAGATTACCTCAGGAAGAGAAGCAAATGCTTTTTTAAAAAAATTCTTTTTCCAAATGTAGCAAAAGCTTCTAAGTAGATTAAATGTTTTAGATGGAACAACTAGTATCAGTCCTGCATCTCATCTTGAAGTAGCTATTAAAAAAAATGTATTTCAAATTAGCCAGCAATATGAATTCAGAGTAGATTATCTGAATCAAACTAAACTTCTTTGTAGACACCTGATATATAGAATTAATATCCTTAATTAAGACCCAGCATAAAGGTCACAGTGATCTGAACCAGATGGCTGATACAAAGAGAAGTAATGCCATTTAAGTAATTCACTTAAAAGTGAATTTAGATTAGTTTTCCTGAGTGTTCCAATATTAAATAACTTTTAAGCATTAACTTTTTATGAGGGCCTTTTTTAAACTAGATTATTCCCACTGTCTGCTGCGCCTCTGCACTTTCTAGCCTACAATGAATCTGCAGGTCATACAAGATTAAAAAAGTACAATACGCATTTAACACTTCATTTGAACTTGATACTCACTGCATATGCATTCCCACTGAAGTTATGTGAAGGAGACCCTACACTGCCAGGAAACATCCACAGAAACCGAGCATACAAAACAGGCCTTTAGCTAGCAACTACATTAAATTCTTAGAACAGTATTTTAATTTATTTTCTTACTTGCACATACTCATCTAAAAAGAATAGATACAGTAATAGTGTTATGCGTGGCTTTGTATTCCTGAAGTTGTAAGACAGAGAGGTGTAACAGCCCTTCTAAGGACTTCAAGCTAACAGACGAGATCCTTTTGTCTGAATCAGAGGATGATGCAGAAGTCCCAAGCCAAGCTGTTGCTAGCAGTGATAAGTCAGCTTAGGCTGCACTACTAGTAAAACCAAACAGTGGTGCTACTGGAACAGAGGGGACCACTGACATGCTACACAATTCCCTCTAGCTAATAGAAAATCTGACCTGTCTTTTTAATCTCAGCATCAATTCCCACTGTGATGGTCCACTCAGGGGCATCACCCAACACCTGACACAGATTTCCACATTTTCCATAGCAAGGATGGGGACTGGGTAGGAGGGGCAGCATATTACAGAAAATAAAAACCCAGTACAGTTGTCATGCAGCAGCTACCCCATAGCCACCSTGATGAACAGAAGTATAGGCTTTTTGCCAGTTCAAAATTTGTAAACCACAGCATTCTAATTACACATTATATGCTTATGCATTACAGGCTGCAGTTGACTTGAAAGCCTACTAAACCTCTCACCTCCTTTTTCAGTACCATGAAAGTATTCTTGCTTTACCTCCATTCCTTTTTAACTAGTGGAGTCAGACAACTTAAATCTTCGTGGAAATGTTTACAACTTGGAAAGGTACCCCCAGTTCACATCAATATCTATAAGATGATCTAGAGATGTATTCAGGAACATACATGTTTCTTCTCCTCTCATGCTTATTCATATGTTCTTTAAAAGCAGAAGCTATTAAAAAGGAATGAAAGTTTAGCCTCTACAAACATCACCAACAAAAATTCTGCAGTCTACAATGTTAGCATCGCATTCCACTTATCTAGAAAAAAGTCCATTTAACTGCACAACATAGTGTTGTGAAATTGAAGTGAATATTAAACAAGTTCCTACAACACTTGAAGGACAAGTAACATGGCAATGAAACCGAAGGATGGGAAATTGTTTGAGATTCATTATTGAATAAATGCAGTTACCGAATAATGAATTCTGTGGTGCATTCACCATGGAAGAGAAAAGGACAGAATACCTTTTACTCACTTAAATCAGACACAGCAATTTCTAATTGATGGTTAAAAAAAAAAGAGAGAGAGAAAATGAACACACATGAAGATTAAAAAGCTAGAGCAAAAAGAAAGCTCTCTAGTGTTATTATTGGAATCTTTTGTCAGGCAAACAGAGCACATTTAAATTATTTTTATTCTTTCCAAAACAAAAATGGAACCACAGTTACAATTTTCTAGCTTGCAAGGAAAAAGTTCCATGAGAATTGACAAGGAAGAACTCGAATACAGATAGAAACCTATGTCATGCATGCTTTGAATTAGCTGTATTGGTTAACTGTTACTCCTACCTCAATAAATCCTAACACATAGAAATAATGGTAGTGCAATAGGAAGCCCCTCCACATTATATTCTACAAGCATCTTGTGGTGCCCCTACAAGACTAGAGGGGAAAGGCCTCTGGCACAAATTTGGGCTCATCTACACTGGGTTGCCACCACTCAACTCAGTCCTTCCTTTCTTGCCAATCTCAGGGTTATATCTCACATCAAAGTCTCCGGATTGTGCTACTTCTGTGAAAAGTGAGGCTCTCCAGGTGAAACAAAGTAAAGTTTTGTACTTCAACTGTCTGTATCTGTTTTTTGACTATTTCTATATGCTTAGATTATAAATGCAACATGGGAAGGACTGTCCTCTCTATAAGGGTCCATGAGTCCCTAATTGGGACCTGACAACAAATAAATAAAAATACAAGCTTAGGAAGAGTTTTAGATCATCTCAGAAGAAATACAGCAGCCCTAAGTTTGAGTTTCTGTGCAGTCCAGTTGAAACTTGAGGATCATATTACAGAGAACATTGGTTTGGTTTTCCTGGGTTGAAATCAAACTCTGAGCACAGTTGTTAYTGAAATCATTTATTTTTAGACAGACTAGCTCTGAAATTTTATGGCTATAAAATCTGACACAAAATAGAGGCAGTCTCAGGAATGCAGTGTTTCGAGTCATCTGGTTTTGCCAGGCCTTAATAACAGATTTTTATTGTTCTTAGCCAGAAGGGTTATTTTCCAATCACTGCCATCTTTTGGCCTTTAGCTTATTTATGTGGCAATTGTTATTCACCAAACTCTATGTAATAAGCAATTAATAATATTGACGATACACAACAATCAAACAGGGAATATTTACAGTAGCATCAATAACCTCTCCTATTAGCAAAACTTCAATTTATTATGAACGCTGACATGAATATGACCGTAGGAAATCAGGTAGAAATTATTACAGCAGGCAAACGTCATCCTAACAGATGCCAGAATACAGTATTTTGACTGAAAATAAGCTAACTTCTTAAAATTTCCATAATTTGAAGAAGAGTTGATACTCCCAAGCAAACTGATTTAAAAAACTTTCCTGTGTGCATATTAGGTCACCACCACTCTCACATCCTGGTGTCCTCCATGAATTCTTTGAATTTTAGTGCTTGGCTTTCAACATTTAATGAGTTTTTTTACTATAGTTCTAGTGTACGATAACATTATTACATGGTTCCTAATAGTAAAGGACTTTTGCTGGGTTTATTCCTAACATCCTTTAAATAAAACATCCTGTAAATATTTTTATACAGTACAAATGCTGGCATGCACTATGTCCAAACAGCTACGTGAATTTTACCACAATAAGAATGTCAACCTGTTATTTCTGGTTTCAGCATCTTATCCTCAGTATCTCCATAATTAAGAAACATAGCTTTTAAAAAACTATTTCTTCCAGGCATTTACACTCCCTGGAGTTCTTAAAAATATGCATTATTAAGCATGTTTCTGATTCAAATAAAACTTAATATAATCCCTTTGAAACACATTGGTTTAACATTCTTACAGAGTCTGCCTTATAAATGTTTTCATCAGTTATGGAATCTTGCATATTATTTCAGTTCTAAATATCAACACTTGRTTGCCATCTAAAACCTAATCATTTTTGATTTCCTTTGTATTAAATACTGTTCAAATTCAACACTTACAATATTGAAAAATATATATAACTATTAAAAAACATATGTAACTAAAGAGTTATTTTGATGAATATTCTCATTCAGTGGCATAACAATACTGATCTAAAAGACCTTTCAAGAATAACTTAGCTTCTGGCTATCTGTTTTACATACAAAGGCTTGGAAAATGCATCTTCAAACCTAAGCATATGGCTTCCTTTAGGAAGGGCAAAACTAAGCAGATGTTATAAACCCATTTAAGGTCACRACAGTATTTTGCCAGAAGTAAACACGTAAACTGTCTTACCGCATAGCTGAGCTGCAGCTATCGCATCACAGCACAATGGTACTTGGATAGAAAGCTGGATCAACTTTAAGATAGAATTTCTTGTAAAGATAAGGTTAAAATAAATAATTGCATTTCCTTCTGTCATAATGCACAAACAGGAGCACAAATATTGCCTGTGACAATGGCAGCTTTTAAATTTCCAGGATTTGAGAATGCAAATGCAAGATGTCGGTCCTCTCATGAAGAAAGGATGTTCTGTTCCTCTTTTGTTAGGATTATCAACACCACTATTTATCAACTAACAGTCATGATTAATGCAGGCCCTGCTAGCCACATAAATACAGCTGCAATGTTTCTCCTTTAAGCATGCTACGGTCTCTTTTTTGGGGGGTGAATTTGGGGAAAACAAGTTYGCAGAACATTCAAGATATAAGCATTCAAGTTTGAATTCCAATACTGCAATATGTTCAGTAGCAGGTTTTTGAGAAGATATGTGGAATTTAGTTAAAACACACAAGAACAAAAAGCCAAAATTAAAACCGAATTCTCTTCCACCACATACAGTTCAAGTATTCCTTTAGAGTGAAATTCACRGTACTGAGAAATGTCAAGTCTCAGGCTTTAAGTAGGGGATCTGGAAAAAGATCAGGAGGAAAGGGTTGTTATGTTGTTGTCTTACAGTACGAGACTTCCCTGAGACAGTTCTGTGGCAAAACACTCAACACCTAGTTTTTAATATCTAACTTATCAGTCTTACAAGCGCCATTTAACATTTGCATTCCTAAAGAAGCTTCCTGTGGACTGTCCCATAACTACTTTCTGACTTGTAACGCCTAATAGGAACCTTGCTGCAGCTGGAGCTAGTGGCACAGAAACACCAGTACTGGCTCTTAAAGCAGGTGCCTACAGAAAAAACAGAACAGGTCATGCATACATATCACCTCTCTCAACGTCCTCCTAGACGCCAAGGATTTGGAGCAGAGAGCGAGAGAGGATTTAGACAAAAATGACTTCCGAAATCAATCATCTTCCTCTCACACTTACTATTCAGCAGCTATCTCAACCCGTTAAGYGCCAGCCTACTGACCGCGAAGCTCCCCAGACCCCAGGTCTGCAAACACTCAGAATTTCTCACTCCAAGCAGCTATGAGCAAAAGGGAAAACGAGCAGGGACACAGCGCAGGACAGCCACGCCATTCAGTCACAAGTGGATGGGTCCTAGCTTGGGTCCTCCATACAAAGTACTGTTTCTGGAAGCAAGGTCCTGGAAGCACAGTCTCAACTCCGAGTTTCTGCAGCCTGATCGCTTGGGAGCAGGAGGGAGCATGTCTGCAGCACCCCACCCGGCCTAAAGCATCTTCTGTACTTTCCTATCTAGGGATAATTTTGGAAAAATGGCAATGCACATTCTCCTTCCTGACAGACAAACTTAGAGCAACTTGTTAAAACATCCTTTTGATTGCTGAGATAGAGGGCTGAGCTTTTTCAGGAGCAGGAAGAGATTCAGAAAGGGGACAGTTTCAAAAGCAAAACCAGTACTTGCTCAGTCTTTGGAAATAAGCTTGTAGGGGTCCTACCACCCAAAGAGAATTACAGGCTCCTAAACAGAAGGACAAGTACGCAATCCAACTCCAGCGTCTAGGCTCCAGGACTAACAGACACTGAAAAAACTCCCTTCTCATGATGTTTCCTCACAGGTAGTTCGAAGAGATTTCCTTGCTGCTTGACTGGTAGGCCTTTGAATTGACCTTAAAATGCTTAACATCTTACATAGTACACCTAGTGTTTCATTTGGAACCTCGGATTCCCCCTCAAGCAACAGATTTCTTATCCTGTGTTGATTCTAGGCCTAGGCTGTTTTACCTCACATATGAATCATCACATTTATGATCGCATTTTTATTCACTTTTAAATATCATGAATGATGAATATAAATGAATTACAACACCTGTCATTCAGAAACCAAGCAAGTTTCATGGATGTGCCTCTAGATCATGAAGCAAAAACACTGGGTATGTATTTTTAATTAATGTCAGGCAAAGTTTGCTAGGATATCAATCCAGCCAGAGCAAGAACATAATAATTATTCTTGCAACTGTGAATATATTAAAATTTCAGTTTCAAGGGCATAAATATGGAGTAATTTCCCACTAATGTAAACATGTGCTCCAGGTTTTTTACTGCTGTATTTGAGATCTGAACTTGGCCAAGTAACTCCACCAAGTTAGTATTGAAAGTTCTGTACAATACTATTTTTACAGTTAAAATTCTACTATGGCGCTCTCTCTCACAAGGAATATATTATAGCAAATCCAAAATAAACTGTAAGTCAGATTTATCACACTCAGCTTGCAGTTCAGGAAATGGATTACTGACTGATCTACTTTTAAATATAAGCTGCAGTTGCACATCCAGAAYCACTAAGGACTGCCAACCGTTTTCCTGTGGGTCAAAACACCTTTTTAGGAATCCTTTGTGTCTAAACTACAGTGTGCAGCATGTATTTCAGCGCAAATTATAAAATATCAATCTGATCAGCAGACTGACCAACAGGTAATGACTGAATTCATCATATATTTTGTTGGTTGTTTTTTAAACACATCTCCATTATTTACCAGTTAAACAGTCAAGTAACAAAAGTAGCTAGCAAGCAAGGCAGCAAAAATCTGTTCAGTTAGACTATCGCACCTTTTTTACAATGCAATAGTCCTAAAAGATAGCAAAATTAGCAAACAGTTGGAACAAACCATTATTAACTAAAATCTCATTAACACTCCTGTGTGGGTTTATATAGCTTTAGTTCCTTTTACTCAGTGCTTCTGAGAGAACCTTTACATAATTTTAAGCAGAGTTTAGCTAACACACTTGAAATTCAAATCTTTCTCTCTCAAAATTCAAGTTTATATGAGAATATTAATCAACGAACAGACGACTYGAGAAATACTGAGGCAATGTTTACCAGCACACACGTACCTCCACGATCCCGTGCTGCTAAATTCTGTCCTCTTCTTAAAGTAATGTCCAACTGGTACATACCGGGATCCGCAGAGGGAAAATCTGCATTACTAGTTCCAACTGAATTTGTTCTCTAGAGAAAGGAAAAAAAAAAAAATCCAGTTACTGATGTTCCTGAAAGTTTCAGGTAAGGTATATTTCTTCCTCCGGTATTTGCATTTTGTGGAATTTAAGACACAGCCTTCAGGAACACAAGCCTGTCCTCAGCACAACCACCCCRAGCATCGAACCCACTAATTCACATATCCCAGCCATACGCTCCTGGTCCACTGGAGTGGAACCAGGAAAGCAAAACCTACCTAGAGCTTACACTCCTACTTGGAGTGGTAATTACCTGTACTCTCAAACCCTCTATGTAATGGTAATAATCTAGGCACTGAATAAACATCTCGCTTCTGGCTATCCATAAATGCATTGTGATTTTTCCAGCTACTAGATTACTTTGTAAAATGTGTGTTTTGCTAGAGAGTTAGGGRAGAAAGGGGGGGGGCACATCATTAAATTCAGTTGTAGCTCTTCATTTGTAATCTGTGCCTTCTTAGCTTGAGGAAATGGTTCCTGTTTRCCAGGGCAAAGACAAGACTCCAAAAGCAGTTATTTGTATAAGCTGTAACTTGAAAAAATAAATAAAAAGCCAGAACCAAAGGAAGCTTCTGGACTGCATGTAGCCAGGCTTCAGTTCCAAATGACAGCAGAGAGAAAATAATTTCCTGGTATACTTTCGGAAAACAGGTCTTAATACATTCCTTTATAAATGCCTTCTGAATACACTTCTTGCCTGAAACATCATATTTAAAACTAGAATGGCTATGTCTATTATACATTCASAGTATCACAGAAGCTTCATATATTACACACATGCCATCACCACACAGTTTCATGCTAAGATATAAATTTTTAAGACTAATACTATCAATAATTTATTAAGTCCTCTACAAAGCAGGGAGGGAAGCAGTGATAGAGACATCTCAGAGAAGAACACAGGTCCTACACTACTCCAAGAAGACATTTTTCTTGTATTTCTCTTCCTAACTCTCTCCTCCTCCCACCTTAAGGGTAATAATAAATCTAAAATATTAACAAAAATCACAAAATAAAGCAAATTTAACACATGCTTTAGCCTTGTATGTCAGAGTCATGACCCTGAGCCTAACATACTACCTTCTGTTGCAACACACACACTGCTGGGCAAACCACACACTGACATGCTCATCAGTTCCACAGAAACAAACTTCCTTACAACCACTGCACTTGAGAATAATTTGGTTAGCTTTGATATCTTCTTTTTTTGCAGGGGAGGGAGGCAGAGGGTAGTAAGGAAATCTCTCAGTATTTATCTTACAGTTTTGCGGTGCCTTGGTCCTTTTAAAGTTTAACTGTTAAAGCAAGTCTGAAATTATCGTGAGACCTCAGGAGACTCCCACAGAAGTCACCCACAGCCTTTTTCTAAGTAAACATCTCCTCACTCATCGTCTTGCGTTTTCTTTTTCTTTCTTTTTCCCCCTCTCTAATGTACTGACCTCAAAGAGATACAAGGCTGACAATAAGCAAAACTGAAATTCCTCCCTGCTCCTGCCAGTCCTCATGCTTCCGTACAGCCAGAAATAAGGCAAACCCACGCTGCCCTGAGCCGCAGCCTCACCCGAGGGCCAGGAACAGCTCGTCAGGGCATTATGCAAGAAGAAACTTGGGTTTGGGAGTAAATAATGAGCAYTAAGATTTCCTCTTTCCTTCCTCTTTCTTGTCCTTCTATATGAGCTTGCAAATATAAAAGAAAAAAAAAAAGTGCTCTCAGCCCACATTTCTGATCTCCTCCTCGATTCCTTCCCACAGCAGTAGCTGCACCAACAACAAAGCCAAACAGCTGTGCAATTTTACAGTAAATCCAGTACTCCTACTGTGCCAAGTATTCACTGGTCAGAGCACAGTTTCAACTCAGTCAGGAAGAAAAATGAGGCCATTCTGCAACTGATGGGATTACTAAAATCACCACCATTCCCACACATCATTTTTATAGTTCATTAAAAACACACTGTGAAACAAAAATAAAAGTTAGAGTTATGATGATCAAGTCCTAAAAAACACTTTGACATATGCTAGTGTTCTGGTTGATGGCAAGACAGCAAAAGCTGAAGAACTTCTGAAGAAGAACTAAACCTCTTTTTAGCTCATTCAACCTAATTTCTTTACTCCACAGGTAAATAACCAGCTGTAAGAAGTGAGTGCATTTCAATACAAACATAAAAGAGGATTCTAAATATTATTGGAAATGTGCAGAGATTATTAACAGCATGTTATACAGGCTATCAACTGGCTTTCTGATTAACCACTTGTGCTTCAGATGGGACTTGCTACTGTTGGAGTTTGTCACATAGCAGATTTTTCCCACACATATGATATGACTGTTTTTAACTAGTACGTAAAGCTTCAATTGCAGTTATCAAGATTTTGATTCGGATAAAAGGTATTGATGAACTGTAGTCGGACTTTGCATATCTGTACAAATAAGTACAAATTTAAGATCATTTCTGCAGAATACAAACATCACTTAATTTAGCACCACATCATATATGTACACATTTATATGTCARTGTCCTGAATATGACTAGTTTACAACTCCAGGACATTCACTGTGGAGTTATAACTGTGTACAATGTCCGTCTTATCTTTTCTGTGAAAAGGTTACAGAAAAAAAGATTAAACCTTTCAAGAATCAAATACCAACACTGACCATTTATACCTTCAGAACAAGTGGAATATTTTTATTGCAACATCTGTACTAATTGCTGATTTTGTTTGAAAGCAATAAAAAAGCAAACTACTTATTTTCAGTATCAAACCATTTACTTTTGACAGCTTGCTAGATTTCCTTCTGCAAACTCAAATAGATGCACAAATAATAGCAAAAGATGTAAGCATATCAACATTTTTAAAGTTTTGGCATACATAAGTACACCTCCAATTGCTTGTTTCAGTTGAAGTACTAATCCAGCCCGGCAGCAAAGGAAAGCAAGCCACTATCGGTACTGACAAAGCAATCAGAAGAGATACAGCCAGGCTATATTGGTCMTATTGGGATGGAAAGATCTCAGTTTGCCACCATCCGTTCATTCAAAGCCTATTACAAAATTTCACATCCCTGTAGTTTCACTTTGAGACTAAGGTAGTGAAACAGGCATAAAATAGAACAACCACCAAGCCCCCTTCCTCCAGMGTGGTCAATTTATGCTTGAGTAAAGCAATCACAMCTTATTTTTGCACACTTCATCCTASCCCCTGCTCCCTCAACACAGGTCATCATGCCCCCTTGCTGCATCACTAACTGGAAGCTCTTGACCTGGACTCTGCTCCATGAGAAGTGGCTGCTGCAACCATCTTCTAGGTTCATCATGGTCCCTTACAGTCAAAAAAGTTCACCTACACACAAGAAATAGGTGCAGGGATTCAGACTAAGCTTTCCAAGGACTGAAGAAAGTCTGTTTTCTTATTTCAGTAAGAACTGACAAGTCTTCTCTGTTTTCTAACTATTTTTCCTCTTTTGACCCATATAAGTATTTTGCCTCAAACTCTTAGGTTGTTACTTCTGTGAAAATTAACATTGCGAACTACCATTTCAGAAAATTAACGCGAGTAAAAAAATTACAACATGGTGGTAAAATCTGGTATAAATAGAAGCTTCAAAAGTACGGGAGGAAAAGTTTTCTGCAGCGTACATATCTGCTTAGGGACTGGCATTACCAAATGCCAGATAAAATGGAAAAGTCCTTTTCAGTGAGCATTACTTAGTGCCTTTCTGGCAAGCATCAGAAAATGACAGGCTAACTTCCAGCCTCCAGAATAAACCTCTACTGCCATAAATTATTAATCAGGGTCAGAGCAAATGAAATGAAATGCAGACAGTTTTCAAATAGAAAAAAAGTCAGTCAGTAGACTGGTGAAGCAAAGATGAAGCTCTTCAGATGAGCCAATAAAAGATGCAGAATGTTTTCCCTTARAAGAATTATGGCTTCTTTTCTGCTAGCAATCTTCAATGATAGGTTYTTTTCAATAATCATAAAAATAGTAAAATAATTTTTAAAAGTTGAAATTGTTTCTTCAGCTGTATCTTAAAATACCTGAGTTTCTAGGCAGTGAAAAGATGCTTAACCTTTGATGACTCCTGGAGGCTTGCCCACTGGTTGTTTATCAATTTTCCAAGGTGCCAGTGGTTGCATTCTTTGAGTTTGTATTGTATGCATCTAACAAGCACTTCTTCTCAGCCTGCTTGACAAAACAGTCACATATTCATGTCGATAAAAGTTGTTTTCTAGTCCTGACAGGTTTTCAACAAAACACAATCGAAGAGAACTTCATATATTGAAAAGCGTGGACAGCCAACAATCTCAGAGTGAACGACTTCTTAGGGCGAGTATCAGGCAGCGCAGCGACTCTCTTTGATCAGTCATGGAAGATCTTCCAATTGCTTCCAGCTATAGGCAATGGGCTGTTACCACAGYTTCATCTGGAGACGGATGAAGAATTTTGTGTTATTAGCTGTTTTAGGCCTTGAATTTCTTAAGTGGGCAGCTTATGTTCAAGACTTAACTCTTCTGAAAGATGTTTCCCTTCTCAGTTCATGAGAAGATACAGTTCCGATTCGTTAATAAATTTGGAAATCTAGTCTTGTAATAATGACGCCCAAGGAGCCCCAACTTTTTAAAAGCGTTGAGAACTAACTATTCCCAAAGGACACCAGTGATAAGAATACATATATGAACCCATATATGAACCCTTATTTATTTACCAACTCTCCTTTTAAGAAACTTTTCCAAGCATAAGAGCAGCAAAAATAACACACTGTCATTTTTCAGGAGACAACCGTTTGTAATGTCCTGTGAATTTATATTGTGAAAAAAATTCTGGTTATTTCCTTAATGCAAATAGTGTCATCATCACAAAAATAAGCACAGTTCTCTGAAGATACGTTTGTTTTAGCATCTTTGATTAAAGGGTATCACTACAGTAATATAAAGAATTTCCAGAAGCAAATTAGTTYGTGAGCACCAATAAAGCCAGCATCATTCTAACTGCACAGGCTAATTACGAATGGACAATATTGGGAAATGAAGCAGAGAAGTAATGCACACTTAGTACCACTGGAATAAATATTCCCATCAACCGAGTTGATGCTAGCCTAACAATAATGCCAAAACCAAGCTGCAAATAGCCAGCTTTGCTGAAGTTGATTGACATAAGTGACAGGTTACCACTAGAAGGGATCCGTGGAATATGCAACTCTGGAGGACTAGTACCAGCACTGGTGACAGGTGAATATTTTCTACATTTCAGTGTATATGTTACTCATATAATCTAAACATTGTCCATCTTTTTAAAATAACTAATTACCACCATATTATTCAGCCTCCCTGAAAGCATATAGGAGTATTACAGTTCTTGGTCTTGCATCCAGACTAGAACAGTCACTGCCCAGACAGAGGGACCACTGCGTGGAAGAGTGGCTGGGGAGAACTGAAGAGAAAGACACTCCTCCTCCACACCCTACCATAAATTTGATCAGACCATTCACAGGTAGCTGTTCCTTATTAGTTCATCCCAGATCCACCCTGCAGACAGTGGCTCACATCAGGCTGGTTAGAGAGGCAATCGTCTACAGCGCAACAGGCATCTTGTGTTGCTGACAGTTAAGCTCACAATGAGTTCCCCAATGGGCAACATAATCTCAACTCCAGAATTCGATAAAATAAAAATGGAAGAAAAAGCAAATCAACTGACTGCTAGCTACAAAGTGTTAAGGAGAGCARAAGATACGGACTTGGAGAAATGAAGTGCTTTGACTCAAGCTCTAGCTATTGAGAAGGAAATGGCTTAYGCTTAGGAGTTATTTCTTCCTGTGTACCATCAATGGATGCAAGTATCTCCAATTTTGCCTCGTTCATCAAAGCTGATTAGGCAATTCTTCAGTTCAAGTGGACCGGCACATACCCAAACAGTGTGGAACAAGAGGAAGAACCAATCTTCTTCCACAAGCAGACAGCTTGCTAAAAAACTCATGGGTAGTCCCAAATAATCAGGGGCCTCTCAAATTTYGGTGGACTCCCAGAGGAAGGGCTTTCTTTGCACTGTTACTGATACACTTCATTTGACCTAGCTATGTGCAGTGGTTTTTCCACCTGGGTTAATCCTTTCAAGGAGGATCATTAGAACAGAATAGGAAGTATTCACGGCAGTTTGGTCAACAGTCTACTAGGATTTTTTGCAGGATCATTCCTTCTAATCCCATTCCCTATCCTGCCCCTTTTTTCCACTTTTATTTTAGAGGGAAATTGGGCAAAAATTGTTGATAAGAAAAACCTAGAGTCACAAGGGAGGCAGATTTGCTCTTAGTAGTTAATGAAGGGTAGTTTTATTCTTTCTAGCGTCTCCAGAGCTAAGTTAGTATACTAAATAAGGTGCGTAGTATTCCTAGGGCAAATTTTATCATCAGATTATTCATCTTCCTTATGAGAAAAGTTACCAACAGAGTATCTTCCACAGGAACGTTGACTTGTTTACTGGCCTGTCTTATATTTACCAGAATCTCTCACGACTGCTTACAAAATAAGCATCTCTAAATAAAATCTTAAAATACACTAAATATGTAAAAGACTGATGAATTAGAGAGTTGCACTTTAAAACATATTTCAAATATAAAATAAAACCTCAAATAAAGCTGTAAAATGTAAATGTAAATATGTAAAATTGTTCATGACCCCTGTTTATTTTTCACAAGTTCATTTTTCACTTTTAGCAGGTCACTTGGCACTTCATTATATAAAATGTATTTTATACATGCGCACGCACGCGTGTGTGTGTGTGTACGTGCGCACACACAGAATAAACAAAGTGTCTGCTGACTTCAGCTACCTCTTCTCAAAGCACTGTTGTACCTTCCAGTTTTGGTCAGGCTGGTAAAGCACTGCTGCCGCTGGTATTCAGAACACGCTTACTTTCTACCCTCTCAAGAGCAGATGGTTAAGACATGCATAAACACTGAATACTTCAAAATAAGCACATTTTATGGCATGCCTTTACATTGCGATGCTCCCATACACTAATTTAACCCTTTCTCCCTATACACTCCAGTCTTATTTTCCTGTAAAGCAATCCATTATTTTCAATGGTAGAGAAAGACATATTGCATATTGCTATATTAATATGAAGTTGCTTCCTTGATAAAGATCTAACATACCATGGTTCCTAWGTAAAAATAAAAAACAGCACCAAGAAGTTGTCAGAGCTTATTTTTACATCATTTAGTCAGTAAGTATTGTGCAAATATTTACATTATCAATTACTTAACCCCCACCACCACCACCACACACACTAGCCACAGTTCCAGTAAGTTAACAGCAGGAAAAAATAAAATTTAAAAARCACCTCTTAATACAAAATATACTCCATGATCATGTGTTACTTTTTGAGAAAACACTATAGCTGTAGGATATCCATACGTCATGAGATCTTCTGCGCAGACCATATATGATCCATAAATCTAAGAGACAATATGACAGCATAAGCATTTTTTTTCTCCAGTGGAGCAATTAAGTAACAGATTCTCTAAGGTCATTAAATCAAATTCATTTCCAGTGTAATTCTAGTCAACTTAATGTATTTGCACCAAGAATAAATTTGCTTTTAAATTACTTCACAGAATCTTAAAAAGGTCTTTAAATTCACCCCACTTAGAAAAATCCCAATAGTATAATCATTTTCAAAAGTGAAAAAAAAATCTGCTTCTGTAGAAGAAATGGAAAGCATCATGAAACAAATTTGATCTGATTTTCATCTGGGCAAAGTACTCAGTTCCCAGGACGATAAAAGAAAGAGTACTCCTGTGCCATTTTAGTTTTAAGGAGGTTACTGGAAGTTGCACAGGCTAAGTACATTTTTGCAAGCACACATGAACTTGCCCTTCTCTCTAYGTGATGCACCAAGTGCCTGTATGAATGGGAAAACAAAACTGGTCTCTAAAGGGATTACACTCAGGCTCCTTTTGTATTCAAAAAGAATGTTAAAAGCCTAAAAACATCATTTCTTGAAGCATTAAAATCATCTCTGCACTTGCTTTTTCTATTTTTACCAAAGACTAAGTCTCGAGCACGTATAGCACTACCTGGTTTCTGACAGCTAGCGTTTCTGTTACCTCCAAAGAAACTCGCAATAGTCAAGCACAGACATCCTCTCCCTGGCCTGAAGAGTGCAGAATCACACCGCAAGCTCCCTCCRACACTGCACACGAAGGATAACTCAGTCAGGAACCGGAGACAGGCGTCACATCCATATCAAAGTAGGACCTAGGAACGATGAGCTGTCTCCATTTCAAAAGGAGATAAATACCTGCAGCCAACGTGTGCTGTATTCATCACTCCCTCCCTCCTGAGGACTCATCATCACTCGCTGTGGACTACATACACTGTCTGCATTTTCACAGCAGAAAATCATACTAAAATATCTCTGRTAAGTTTATCCTTATTACTAATAATAAAGAATACACACACAAGTAACTCAGGTTACTCAGTAGCAGTTTTATAACAGGGTTATAATATAAACCTAGTAAAATACAGCTACTGGAACACAGCACGAACTATACTGAATTAAGATACAGTGACAGAGTTGCTATAAAACAGGACTAAACTGATGCTAAAGGAAACTTCCTTACTGCTTTTYGCACTTGTAGTTCAAAAGACAAATGTTAGAGGACAACCTTAGAATATAAATTACAAGTGGCAAAAATATTTTAAAAGATTCCAATGTCAGTCAGTCTTACAGTAAAAGCTAGATTTAACTGAGCATGCATTGCCTAGATACTTAGACATTTTCAGTTACTATTAAAGAATGAAAGTGTTACAGCCATAAAATTATTTAAAAATCCATAAACGYCTAAACAGAATTTGAGTATTTGAGAGTAACGGGGAAGAGGGAATGGCAATCTTCAATCAAGCCCRTAAGCAATTTCGTAAACAGACGTTTCTGTTAACCCGGAGAGCTCAGCATGAGAATGACAAAGGTGATACAGCCGTACTGTCTTTCGGAGACAGAAAGCCTCCTTATTCTAAACTAGAGCCAACACGAGGGTGCCCATAAGCAACTGGGGCTACTTGCTCTCCATTACCTTCGATTTCTGTACATTTTAAACTGAAGAATTATTTTTTCTCATTCTGTATTACCCACTGAGGGCATGCAACTTCCATCAAAAGCATACAAAYCCACAGTTTTAAACTACCTACATTTTGAAACATTTTAAAGCAGAACGCATTTAACGTTACATCAGAGCACRATACACTTCACAAAGAAACCAAATTCCTACCTTATCGGGTGCAAACCAAGAAGTTCCTTCAGCTTCCAGCTCTCTCAAATAGTGTCACAGGAGGGAATCAAACATCTTTTGCTGCACAAAGATACTTGCAAAGCTAAACTACCCTTCGGAGCTGACAACCTGCTCAGCAACACCGCTCGCTCCTGGCTGGTGGCAACAGCTCTGTGCAAACAGCCCTCAACTACTGCTACGAAGCGAGTGCTACTCGGAATGAAAGTAAGATGAAGTCTCGATACGCGAGTAGGTTTCCACACATATTCGGAGGAAATGACTCAACTACCTCCGCATCTTTAAATGCCGAAAACTGCCTCCTTCCTCTTCCCCCAGTGCAGAAGATAGCATACACTGCAAGGTTTGGTTACTTGTTTATTAAATAGTGGCATGAACCAAATATGAAAGATTCACCTGCGGAGCATTTAACTTCAGAACAGCCACGCACAGGTTTTTTTTAAAGAATACTTGAAGTGGGGAAATAAATATTTGTTTTAATAAATGAATACATGTTTGTTTTATATAAATGAAAGAAAATACATACTTTTTTTATCTCTTCATACTATCTTTGAAAATATTCTGAAATTAAAAAACAATATTCAGACAGCATCTAATATTGATCTCTGTACGTAAACATCAGAGAAATTTCTTTTTGGTCATTACATTCACAGAAACACCAGAAGCTGAAAAAGAAGGAATCAAGACGAGAATTATGAAGTGAAAAATAAAAGAACAGTGTAGATTTTATTTAAATGAGTCTCAATATTCACTGCTCTAACCAAGTAAGTACAAGTATTCCACTGATAGCTGACAGGCATCATTATTTGCATGGCATTAAAGTCTATCCAGTTTTACATACCTTTACTATGACATTTAACAGGATTTCTTTAATTTTTCACCCAGAGAAAAAAAATCTCGTTTTAATTCAACTTGAACCACTCCTTAAAACCCCTGCGTTTCTTTTACACTTTGTGGTCAGTTCTATTTCTTTAGCATCTCTGTATCTCAGACCAGACTGTTTCTAATCTAAAGGATCTGTTTTCTAAATTTTAGTTTGCCTTCATCAAGCATAATCCTCCCCAGCAGATGAGAAATTAGAACAGTTCTGAAATGCAGATTCTCTCTTCCTGCCTTCCCCACTCTTGTAGAAGCCACTTGATCATTAGGACACCCTCTTGGATTGGCACAGTTTACAGTGGAATATGTCAGTTTAATTTAAAAATTCAGTGGTGTGACTTTGAAGTACTGGTTTTAAACGGTATGGATGGCCAGAAAGCACTCAGACTGTGGCCAAAGACCCAAATCGTTTCTCTTAGGAAGTCCTTGGGGGGGAAGAAACACTAAAATAACTGTGTTTATATAAATATATATACACATACATCACTCACGGGCCTAATGAAAATCCATTAAAAGTTCCAGGCTGTTCCTCAGTAGAACCTTTCGACAAAAGGAAATACAGTTTGGCACAGTTACTTCATATCAACCACCTGGTCTCGTACACAAGCTGGCTACAAAGTCGGAACAGTCCACCTCTCTCTCTTTCTTAGATCAGTTTATGACTTCAAAACGGTGAAGTTTAGTATGGTTTTGGCACTCGCTTCAGGAACAACCACCACCAAAAAAGGTCCAAAAACCCCACAGCCCTAAGGAAAACAGACCAAACATCAGATTCTCTTAGAGAACCAGGCAGTGACTACAGGTCCCGAAAGACTTGGATCAGATAAGATGCACTAAAATAATACATATCACAGGAAATAAATGTGGAAGAAACTTCAAAACACCATCACTCGCATGGCACGGGGGAAGAGCAGTTACATAAGATATTACTGAAATCTATGTGCCAAGACCTGAAGATAGCTTACATTTTGGCAGTCTACTTTCAACTACTAGAAGTAATGCAACGAGTACAATATCTCCTTTCCCTACTACAAAAATATGCTTCTCTATAACAGCAAAGTTTTATTATAAGTAAACGATAGGCAGCAATGGTTTTGCTTTTAAAATAAGGATCTGTACAGCTTCTCAGGCTTCGGCTTCATACATGTGCCCTTGCATACATCACTTAACCCCTCCACGTCTCATTTTCCATCACTGAAAGCACAGTAGTTAGTCTCCCTCACAGTACAGATGACCAGCACAGCACTCAGACTGCTGTGGAGGGCCCACAAAAGGAACAGGAACCCTTGTTATCTCCCTTTCTCATTTAACAAGGCTACAGCTCCAGAGAACAGTGAATTCATTTTAGTAGCACATGTCACTGTTCTCACCTAATGGCCATTTCTAAAGAATCTCCTATTTTCCAAAATGGAAAAACAAGCAACAGAGGACAAAGCACTACAGAAAGCAAGAAAAGTTAAGCTTTGTATTTGTTTTGTTTTCTTAAAAAGTAATGCCATCTAACACTGCTGTTCGTCCTCAAAATTTTGAGGGATAGTGCTCCTAACTAAAAAACACTAAAAGATACACTCTTAAACATGGCCAAAATCCTTCTGGGCAGAGCTGTGTGTGGAAGTGGCTGGAAAGATGATGAAATAGCCATTGCCTTTTATGAAGATAAAAGGCACTTGGCTGCTCACAACCTTAACACCACGCTGGAACGGAGATGCCATTGACAGGGACTCCAACAAGCTCCTTAATTTTGCGGATAAAATGGGGGAGGGAGAGATCACTAGCTTCACCCTCAGGTCCACCCTTACACCAGTAATCCTGTCCCAGGTACCCCCTTCTTGGTGGATACCTCCCAGCTGCCTCCCCTCCCACGCCAGAACTTGTGGGGCAAGCATTAGTGGAGGCCACCTGCACCAAAATCCACCCTGCCTGGCCGAGAGGTCTATGCACAAGCCATCCCAGCCTCCTGCCACCTCCTCAGCACTCCTCGTGCATCTCCTGGTTGCTCATGCCAAGGGCTTCCCTCAAAGCCACTCATCACCCTCTCCTCCATGCCAGTAAAGGCAGAGGAGAAGGAAATGACTATGCACTGAAAAATACTGTCCTCAAGTGCTCAAATAATATTTGAAAGAGAGCATATTATAATGAATACCTTGCAGTACTCTACACAACTATGGGAGAATGGGAAGTTATTTTTTGGTCTCAGTTTTCTCCTTTTCAAAGGCGCCTCTCTCCTCAGTTTCTAAAAGCAGATGGCAATGTATTGTTATGCTGATTAACATTCTGCAAATTTGATTTTAAAACCATACAACAGAGAATGAGAAATCAGCTATTTTACTACTTGCGTGAAGCAAAGTAGGTCTCAGAGCTCTCTGCTATGAGAAATTAAGCAGCAGACAGTGAACCTATGATACTGAGTAAAATGTTTTTAAAACACACAATTTTAGCTGAAGTTCTTAAACTCCAATCACTGTCTAAAGACTATCTGGAAATTTCAGTTAGATGACTGCTTTTGAAACTGAAATTAGAAGTGTTTTTACCCACCCACAGCTGGACATATTTAAAAAAAATCAACTTTGATTAACCATAATCTAGTCATCTGAATAAAGCACAATGGTTAAAACAGTGTACATTAACCTGAAACAGTGGAACAACTTATTTCAGTTAATACTTAGAAGATAGCGATGTTACTTGCCTGCAGAAAACGCAAGAGCTCCATAAGCAGCATGAGACTTTCAAGAATTTGTTGCACAGCCCAAAAGGAAAACATGAATTTTGGTACCTTTATTCTCCATTTAGCATTCTAAATTAACTCAGAATAAATGAGATAGCTCACAGTATTTGTATGTTAAGGGACACATCATTTTCAATACACGAAAAGATTATAATTGTAACACTAAAATAACATCCAGTTGGAAGAATATATGCATATTGCATTCAATACTAGAAGCAGTATAATTGCATTTCACCTCAAGAAGAACTTTGCTTAAAATGAGTTAGCATTTTCTTCTCTCAATTTCCCAGAATACAAATACTTTTACTACTGATGAAAGTCTAATCTAATCTCTTACAAGCAAATTTAGCACTATCTGAACGCAACAGAGCTGCCTCTTCACAGTACAGAACAATTTTTCAGACCACTCTGCTTATGGTACTGAGAATCCAGTTAAGGTCAGTACCTCTTCATCCCACAGGGTCTTTAACTTGGTAACTGAGAAACAGAACAGTAACCATAGACATTAATGATAACAACTGACAATAACGAGAGCAGAACTATGACATAACTACTGTAAGTGATTTATCTCAGCTCAAACTACTAATGCAAATTGCCCTGTATCTTGACTAATGCCTCTGAGTATTTTCTGCTGCCTAGAGCAGTGGCAGCACACTTCGCTCTGTATTACTTGCATCTGCCCACATGAACCATTTCTGCAGATGAAATCAAATACGCTTCTCTCAGATATCGAGTTTCCTACTGAAACATAAGGGGAAAATAAAAAACAAAATGAAATCTCTACTAACATTATTGATTATGTAGACCTCTTAAAGGCCACCAGCCTTGTTCACACGGACCACTGAGCCATCAGCTGGTACCAGTTGAAAAAAACTGAAAACAGTCGTTCCTAGTACACACAGAAGTCTTGGAAATAATTACACTAGTCCTGTCTATTGCCAGCCTGCTTCTCAGAACGGTAACCACACAAGTGAGACGTTCCTTCAGAGCTTGGAGACTGGAGTTCTCGTAACCCTCCTCTCGAAGCCCTGGAGGAGAGGGTTTTTCTATAGGTAGAACTAGCAAGTCTGGAGGACATTTGTAACATCACCCAGGGATGATACTATCAACTGCACACATTTCCAGAACTAAGCTATACTGGTATGCATCCCACTGCATATACTATTACACTGCTAACAAACAAGTGAAAATGCTTCTTTTTATAGGTCATCCTTGCAAGAACAGCCTGGAGCAGGGCTAACAGAGAGGTCATAAAGCAGTACTTGAAAGAGGAAGATATAAGCACACAGTGTTCAGAACAMGAATACCTCTGAAAGGACTGGGGTAATCGCTGCAAAGAGACATTGACACCRTCCCAGTATCCTTTGCCAGTATGTTTGGGGCAAAACTTGGTTTAACTTCTGCAGCAAGCACACTTACTCAGCCTACAAAACAGTAAACTTCACAGTAAATCTTTAAGACGTGAGGAAGATTTAAATGCTTGGTACAGTTCAGCCAGTATACTGAATGGCAACATGAAGACTGCAGGAGAGGGGAGGTGGGGAAAAAAAAAAATAGGCAGCAGCTTTGCTAATTTATTTTGCTTTTCACATGACTAATGTCAAGTTTACACCAGTCACCTGATTCTCTCCAATGTATAAGTACTTAAAAAAAATTGAAACTCCACAGTGAAACAGCAGTTCTGCTTACCTACTCCTCTAGTAGAGAAAAAGCCTCTTTTATTATTCAGTGTGGGAACTGGCATCCACTCGCTCTTTGCTAATTTGAGAAAGCATATTTACATGCCAGATACAGGGAACCTGAAACAACGACCAGATGCCATAATTTCTCTGCCAAATTCATGGTTTGCGCGTGTCTGCAGGTAAGCGCTCCCTCGTGATCCAGTTTCAGAAACAAAGATACGGATGCYGCCTTTAAAAAAGGAAATTATCAGAGTCTTTCCCGAGAAGTGCCACCTACTGAGAACTGACTTCCTCAGCCTGGAGCGAGCCTGGGAGACTCCCGGGCGCAGGGCTTCCCCGCAGCGCGGCGCAGCTCGCTCGGCGCCCCGCCAGCCCGGGAACCGGCCACGGAGCGCAGGCGCCTGTCGGGGGCCACGGCTGCTACTCCGGAGCACGTACGCACCCCTTCTGCGGCCGCTCTTCGGCGCGGGAAGCCTCCCTCCGGAGGGTCCTCTGCCTCGCTGGAGCCTCGCCGAGAGGCCGGCGCACGGGACCCGGGTTGCTCATCACGGAGGGCAACCTGCAGAGCCAGGTGYACCTCAACTGCAGGCGACGCCGAGGTCCGCGCCCCCCACCTCACCCAGGGAAACTCGGCCGTGAAAGCCTGCGCCGTCGCAGCATCAGCCTGAGGCCAAACTGCACGAATTCAAGCTGGTATCTGATAGGCAAGAAACAAAAACTGACAAATATTCAAGCCTACATCCTACCAGCTAAATGCCTCCAGCATTAGTAAAAATACTTTACTCCGCCTTACCCRATTATTAATAATAGCCTTTCCACCGCGATAAGATCAGTGGAGATGCCAGAGTGGAAAAYAGACAGCTTTGGAAACTCTTATGGGAGACTGTCAAACCATGGATCTGCCTCAAAAGCAACTGCATGCATTCGGTTCGTACATAATTTTGGAGGATCATAGAACCATAAGGCTGGAAGGGACCTCTGGAGATCATCTAGTCCAACCCCCCTGCTCAAGCAGGGTCACCTACAGCACGTTAGACAGGGCTGCAGCAACAAGGACCCCCCCCGCCCCCTTGCTGAAGCCCAGGTTTGAACCAGGGACCTTTAGATCTCAGTACGTCTCCTTGGCTAGGGAAACACTTAAAGACAGCTCACCTATCACCTCTTAAAAACCTGTAACTAAAGTATTTAAGTGTTTAGAATAACAGCTCCTGAAAGATAACATCAAAACCTTTACCTTCATCTTTTTATGTTGCCTCTTATCTGGCAAGGTAACAAGAAAAGAACTGTTTGAAGACCCTCTGGCTACAGCCTCATTTTTTCCAGGCAATTCAAGCCTGGCTTAGTCTTCCTAACAAAATTGATTTTTTTAAAAAAAGAGTAATAGTTGGTGCATAGAAAAACACAAATTCAGGAAAGAAATAACAATGCACAGATACATACACACACATACATGTGACAGAAACATTACATTATTTAACATGCTGGTTTCCCAAGGGCTTTAATCTTTAATCAAAGTGACTGCTTTGTTAAAAATGACAGGATAGTGCATTTGCTTGCCCCCRAAGGTATTCGGAAGCAGTTCATTTCAGCAGAACGGGCTGCCGCGTGCAGAAATGCTCACAGGTATTGCCAACACACCCGCCGGCCCACTGCTCACACGCAGAGCTCAAACCATATGCACTGGAGGCTGTACAAACTGCAAGTCCCCACTGCAAACCCACACAGCGATTTAAAGGTTTGCTTGGGTTTAGTTAAGGTTCTTTTCCAAAGCAGCTKGTTCACCTTAAAGGACTAAATGGTCAAACGGTGGTAGGTCAGGGACAAGGGCAGGCAGTTTAAGATTTAGTCACCTGATAAAATCGCTCCTGCTACAGTACAGGTGAACCCATCAATTTCTAGGTTATAGGCAGGCTGTATACAAAAAGCTCACCTTGGCTGCTCAATAAAAATGACAAATTTAGCTACTGGACTATTGGCCATTTGACTTGGACTATATTCTGTTCCAGACCTCAAYCACTACGAATCAAATACTGTGCTTTACACTTCTGAGAACAGGGAAGTAGGATTTCATTAACTAGGAAGTTCTGTCAACTTCAAGAATCTTTTTTCAGTAAATGGATTGAAAAAACAAATACCATATATTTCATTATTAGTTTGGGTGGTTTTTTTTAGTAAAAGAATTATATCTATGATGATTTGATACTGATGGAATATTGTCAAAGAAAGAAATGGTTAAACTGTAATTACCATGTTTATATTTTAATCCACAGGAATTAATTCCTGTAGATTTATGTATTTCATTTATCTTATTACTGGCACATACAYCAACCTGTAAAGAGTCATCCCAAGATGACATCTGACTTTAAACCCACTGAGGAAAAGTCAAGCTAACAGAAGCTGTATTATTTCTATTGCTTATATAAAAAGGAGTTAATAGGCACAACCTACAGAGAGGCTGACGCAACAAATGTGCGTTTTGAAAATCAAATGGAACTGCAATTTCTCTCCTCTCCAAAAGATACTCCATTAAACTAATCTTTTCACAACATGGGGTAATTTAAACTGTATACAGTTCACAGAAGACAGTAAAGAAAATGCTATGTAAAAGCACATTCCTCCTGAAGAAGAAAACGGAATTTTGCTTGAACTGGAGAATGTGCAAGTTATGCTGACACAAATATATTATGAACGGATGCACTCTAGTAAGAGGCTCCATGCCTAAGTTACGAGAGACCAAAGAGTACCGAAACCTCTTCTTCTTGTCTCACTTCCTAGGGAAAGCTGGTAAGATGACATCTTGCAAACTCCTGCTGAATCAGGGGGTTTGACCAGCAAAATGCATTCTGTTGCATTCAAAACTCAGGCCCAGAAAAGCTGCTGCTGAGAACTACTGGAGTTCTATTTATTTATTCAAAATAAATTTACTCGTACTCAATTAAGAATTGAATTTCACTGACTATCCTGGAAACATTCCTCAGTTTAGATGGGCAGACCTGCTGCAACATCATCACTTTCACAGAATCATAGAATGGTAAGGTTGGAAGGGACCTCTGGAGATCACCTAGTCCAACCCTCAGCGTAGCCCATACGGGGAATGAACCCGCAACCTTGGCATTAGCAGCACCATGCTCTGATCAACTGAGCTAAGCCTGCTTTTTGTAACTGAGGATAAGAACTTGGAATAAGGGGACTCTCTCAGGATATGGGACTGGTTCACACCTCCTCATTTTAACCATTGAAAACAAAGTCTGATTCAAGTGCAACTTCATAGGTTGCGCATCTTATCAGGTGATTTCTTTCTTTGTATATGTCAGTCTTTCCTACTGTTTAAAAAAGTCATTTCAAGTCAGGGTAAAACTTTAATTTTATTGCTGAGGGTACAGCTGAGATATGGACTGAACAGCTTAGTTGTGACTGAATCCCAAACCAGAAGAAAAAATGCCCACAGAGAAGCATGACAGAGGCCACTTTTGCTATAAAGAGGTCATAGTAAAAGAAAGGAAGTCTGTGCTAAGTCGAAGAATTGTGAAGCTATGCTATAATTACTGAAAAATAATTCAAAACTCAGCAATTTTTAACTAAACTGAGTATTTCTGGATAGGTTTCACTTTACATCAGTGTCTCCCAAGATGCTGACTACATATTTTCTTTCTTTATCCTATAAAGATCATAACAATTGTAGGATCATCTATGTAGTTCCATATACAGCTGAGAGAACAGGACTTTTGACACTCAACTGAACACACCTAAAATTGAAGTGAAACACTTTAATTTGTACCCTTTGACATTCAGCTCCAACAATTCCTGATAAATGAAAAAATCTGGAGCAAAAATTAATAGCAATGCCCATTTTTCCCTCCTCAAGCATGCCTTTATATGATTTAAGGTATATATTATTGTCAGGGGGAGGGGAAGGCATAAATATGACTGCTGTCATATGTATAATATGACATTTAAAAAAAACTATTTCAGAAATTCATTTTTATGAATTTTTATTTATATGTACCATATGTTGTGTGTCAGCTACTTGCTGCTCATTCCCAAGTTAATCCTAAAAAGTTTAGTCAAGCACAAGTTTTYAGTAGCTTTACAGACTCGTATTCAGATCAGTTTGTAGAAAACACCCCCCATGGCCATCAATTATATTGCTTACAAATTTAAGACAAAACAAACATATTTCTTGAAGTGATTAAACAAACACTTCCCAAAACACAAATCTTGTTAAYGTAAGAGTTGCTCCTTTGCAACCCKTGGCTTTATAAATGTGTACTTTGTCCTTTATTGTCTAATAAAACAGTCATCTTCAGTATATCAAAGATATGACTACCATGAAAGTGTGCAGTTAACCTTCAGGACTTTCCTTTTATAACCACCACAGTGAAGAGGATGAAACCTGGGACACAGCCACTTCACAGAAAGGACAAAAAGCTTTAGAGTAAGTAATTTAAAATTCATAAAGATATTTCCTCCAAATTGATCTAGCACTGTATTTTAGCTTTTGTATTAAAGACTCTCCTTCCAAAAGCCTAAATTGGACTGTGGGAGGTCTTTATAAATAGTACCGTACCTTATATATCGTATGTAAGTAAGAACTGGAGAGGTGACGCTTTTCCGCCRGCATTGGATGACAGAAAGGACTGGCAGTTTCTCTCTTTTTGAGGGAAAGAGGTGAGATACCCTGCAGAAGAGGTGCTGGCCTGCGACTTCCAGGAGCACCTCTCTGATGTATGGCTCCTCAGCCTGTAGAGGTACATGATTTAAGATGTTTTGGGAAGTTTCTCACAGAGAAATTCAGTATTAACTCATTATTAACTACTACTAACTTGGTTCTATATGCTTCATCATAGCCACCTGCATTATATGGAAGGTCTACCTGCCTAAATCTGGGTTGTAATTTCTGGTATCACACTAGGCACATACAAGTGAACCTTTTTAAAAACCATATTCAGTTGCCAGTATAACCTCTGGGCACTTCTGAAATTTACTGTAGGTATTCTCAGGCACCTTTGAGAGCTTCAAAGGCTTAAAATCTAACTACGTGCCTTGTTTAATTATTGTTAGAAAGCTCCAGTACAAAAAAAGCTGCATCTTCTGTTCATTACCTACTTTTAATGGACTTTTAGATAATTCATCTTAGATTGTATAGAATACAAGTACAAAAACACAAAACCCATGTAACATAAAAATGTACTTTGTGCTAAGCCTTATTCTTGAAAAAGGCAACGTGCAGTTTCTCATTTTAGTAGATTGCACATTTTTATTTTCAAAGAGTTTTCCCATGATTGCCTGTATGGCTTTTTCTTCATTTCCATAATGATTTTTTCCAAACAATCAGACAGCAGAATTTATCATGAGCTTGGGGAAAGACTAGACACAAGAGGTTTCAATAATTGAACAGACTGAGCAAAGCTTTGGTTTGCTAGGACAGCCATTCCCAGTCCAGAAACTGGAAGAGAAGCTCCTTTTCTATTCACGTGTAAAGGCATTTATGACACCTCCCCAGATATTTTATCCCAAAAGAATCTATGCTAGATGTACAGCGTTTGTGTAAATACAAGTAAGTAAAACAGACTGCTAGAGACAGCATTGAATCAAATGGCAGCCCGACTGCTTTCAAAACAGCTATTGAAAGGGCACCATATATTTTGTTCAGTGGAGCACTGCGGACATTTTTTAGAAGAGAATAGAGATACAAATCCTCATCTGCCACTGAAGTAGAACACCTCAGAAAAGCATCATTTTAAAAGGCTGCATTTTAGAACTACATTTTAATTTGTTCTTTGTAGGTAAGAAGTAATACATTTAGAAGAAACATTTAATCTCAAAGAAAGGCAGAGATGACTTTTTACTTAAATAAAGCAAAAAAGTCAAAGCTTATCAATCTACCAATCATTTACAGAATTGCTTCTGAACGCGTACGTGCACACATTTGCATCTTAAGACAACTCCAGATTACTTGGAAAGAAAAGCATTCCTGCCTCATGCTCAGTTTTCATCTTTCCTCATGCTCTAATTAGCTACTTMATTTAGCAAAGTCTTAGAATGTATGAATGGGCCAACATAGGAGTTGCTTCTTAAGCAAAACATTGGTCTGTCCATCAGCATAAATACAAGCCTGCCTTTTGACCATGGAGGAAAGAATTCAGTGGGTCTGGGAACAGGAGGAGAAGGCAGCAGCAGGGGGAAAGCAGCTGACTCTAGACCAGCTATTTAAGTCTAATCTCTACAAAATGAGATAAATTCCTATAACCTGGGGAAATGGGAAGGAATGAGAATTATGTACATACAGCRCGACCACAGGCAGGTAATTCAAGGATGTTTTATACTTGTATCTGACATTCTCATAGAAATCACTTGCCTCCAAATGAAMCTTGACGCTGCTGAGAGATGTGAGACAACAGCAATTTTTTTGAAGGATGAAACAGAACTAGAAGCATGGGAGAAACAATAGGGTGCTAGCAACCCTTGAAAGAAGTCAGACAAAACCACTACTGTACCTTTCAAAAAAACCCATAAAGATAMGAACATTTCTTAAATGTTGATTTTTACTATAGCAATTAAAATTAAGACCTTTCAGAAAATGAACATCCTGAACACATTGTAACTAATGCTATTTTGTAAGAAGCATGATAATTCATATTATTAGTCAGTTTGCTCCACAAATACCAATTAGACCAAACCCAGAATACTATTTCTGTATTCAAGACAGAAAAAGAGGCCCATTTCATCTCCTAGCATCTATGATTTAAAATAAGTTAATTTTCCCTATTTTCTTTTAATTCACACCAAAATGCAATTTTTGTATACAAATTAGTTCAAACATCTGAACATAAAATGTAAAGYTGTTGTTGTGTGTACTTCTCCAAACATTGCATAAATACTGTGAAACCTGCAACATTTTCAGCAACCTGGAATAATGGAGAGTTAGCAAGAGGCAACCACAGGTAGAATGCTGACTGAGCAGATGAAACGCTTTGGTTTAACTAGAACTCATACTGGTCAACTATGCAAAAAACCACCGGTCTCAGTGCGAACAGTATTGCTGACATACATAAGAGCAAGCTCTCTAACACTATGAAGTTTGTGTTGATTATGTGACAGTACTTACAAGGTATTCAGCTTGAAAAAGAGAGTAACAGGATTTGCAATTGCTGCATGTCTTTCTTGCACTACAAATTGGGGGCGGGAGGGGAGAAAAAAAATGTATCAGTATAGCAGTGCAGGCATACAGAAGCCACTACTGAAAAAAGCACAGTTTAAACATTCTCTGCTCRATGCTCACACTGCAACTATCATCTCTCTCAGGATATTGTCACGTAACCTTCACGTCAGAAGGACGTCTCATCTAACAAATACCTTAGAAAAATTATCAGTTCAAAATATTAAAATGCTTTGTCTCCAATCTGTTTTGTTTTCAACCACAATGGATTCCAAACCAGTATATGTGCCTTGCAGACAACAAAAGCAACACTTCATAAAACACAGGAAACAGTGGTCTAAATGCTTCTTAAATAATATACCACCCTAGGCACCTTGATGGAGCCATTAGTGAGCAAAAAGAACGAGCAGCGAGGAGATATTTTGTCTCTATTCCAAATAGCACTGAGTATTTTCTTGGAGAGGAAACCTGAGCTTATTCCAAAGTTGTGTTGGTAGGCAGAAGGTAGTGGCTTTATGGACTGACGACCACAATGATGAGCAGTGCTGGTCACCAGAGSTCCGACCCTGAATCACTTCAGTCCACCGTGGCAAAGGGGTCACACAGAGGACGTGAGTAAGGGTAGTCCAGCTTGGGGTCACATTCTGCAGAACAGAAAGTTCTGCATTCAGTACCCATGCAAAGGGGTACATTAGCTAGGTTGCGTATGATTTACTATGGTCTCTAGGAAATTTGGGAGCRTACAAGAAATCTTTGAATAGCCAAAGAAAGAGAAAAAGAGAACATATGATCTTAACCAGCATAATGTAAGAAAGGAGACCAGAACGRTCCTGTTGTAGCTAAGCCTAAGGAGCGTATATAGACCAAACCTCTATGACTCGTTTACAGTGACGGAAAAACAACTTAACTGTTGTTTAGCAGTCTTTTTGATATGTTTATGTGACCTCCTCTAAGATTGGACACTGCTCAATTAGGTAATGCTTTACTGGCAAACTTTTGATGTGCTTATGTGACTAAATTCAGACAGCTTCCCAGTAAAGCATTACCTAATTGAGCAGTGTCTGACCTTAAAAGAGAAGTTTTGTTCCTGAGTAATGAAGCACGCACCAATGTAACAACGGTTTCATGTTCTTAAGCTACAAGACAAAATATCTAGCCACAGGCTACAAGGCACTGAGAAAGTGGTAGTTGCAACACATGACTGAAAGAAGAAATTATGCGTGCTAACGCAAAAAAAAAAAAAATACATATGAGAGAGTGTGAGAGGGAGCTCTTCCTTCTTCTCACCCCTTGCTTCCTCAGGCCTCACTGACCCTGCACCTGTATGRTTTAATGCTATCGCAGCTGGCAGTACCCTGATCCGTTTCTGTTAGCTGCTCCTTCCAGGAGCTGCCTTCTCCAGTTGCCTGGCTGTGCCACCAACTCACGCTGGCACCCACGGGGACCTCAGCCACCATGYGCACGCCAGGGCAGACTAAGTGTGGCTGCTCACCCTGGCCACAGTTAACTGTTCCTCCATCTGCTCATCTCTTCCCAATGGCCAAACTTGCTCAGCATTGACCAGCCACTCAGCTGGACTTCRGGCCAGATGTGGCGTGCAGGTTTCAGGACCGTACACACGCAGAACGCACRCCAAAAACCACGATGCCACGACCAAGGAGCACACAGCGACATCCACCTCTTCCTCCCTCCAAAGAGCCCAACATACCACATATATTAAATACATTTTTAGTGCATCATATCACATATGCTATACTGTTTATTGTCACCTACTAGGTGCTGATTACTTTCTACTTGGTTAATTACCATAACCAAATGTGAAATGCTGCTTTAGCCTGGTTTTGGTATCTGTATCAAGAAAGACTGCTTACTCCTACTCGTTGTCTCAGGAAGATGAGGGAAGCCTTTTTATGGTCTTGCCAGTGACATTGCTTTCTCCTCCAAAGCAAGGGAGACAAGAAGGGAAAGAAAAGCTACCAAGCCTAAGCTTTTCCCTGTGTCTCATCAGAAATAAAGCACTGATCTAACATCTAGGAAGTTTTCCTAAGGGATAAAACAGGAAAGGGGCACTGTCAATCCCTGCACAGCAGATTAAAAATGATTTTTGACAAATCCAAAGCCACTGTGGTGGATTTCAAGTTTTCACAGGACAGAAAAAAARGTTAGCACCAATCCTTTATGAAGCGTCTGACAATTTTTCATTTTCTAGCACTTCAAAAATAGATAGCTGGATGCTAGCCAAGCAACAGTAGAGACAGGAAAAAAAAAAGAAGAAAGAAAACCCACACCCATAACCCTGCTACTAGAAGCAAGTGTGCGCCTTACACCAACTGAAGGGAAACAGCTCAGAAACAAGCCAAATGCTGCAAGAATCTTTCAGTCATTCATCAACTACATATTCAGTTTCACACGACATCTTCTGTCTTAAGGATTAATCAGTCTCTTAGATTCGTGGCAACAGAAGCTTAACATGGATTCAACAGTTTGCCTCCCAGATGGAGAGCGTACATACAGTAGGTAACTTAAAGAGRGCACACTGGCACTCCACAACTCCATTTTGTAAGGATCAAAGCAGCTAACATATGAACACAGATCCATTTCGTTGACAAAATTATGGATTCACATGGATATGAGCATCTTCGCATGCTGCAAGTGTCCAGTTCTGCAGTAAGTTACGCACAGGCAGATGTCGAAGTCCGCCTGTGGAAAAAAGGGTCTCCTCAACTACAGCTTATCAAAAACAAGAGACTGCAGCCTGGAAACCGCCCGCGCTGATTTAGTTCTGAGGGTGCTAAGAAGCCATGATTATCTCAGCAATTAGAAGCAAGCATCCCTCACCACTCTTMGCCATTAGTGAAATCTTAATTTATTACACGCCACTGACTTCCTCTTGGGGAAGCAAAGCCAATAACAAAGCTACCTCCAAAAGAACTATTTTGGATCGTTATTGAAGAGACTCAGCAGTCTGGCAGGAAATTATGTTCTACACTTTTACAGTACTTTTTACACTTCACAATAAATATGTGCTAGGAACTTTCAAAAAGATCGTACAAATTTTGCTTTGATATTCCTAATATCTATTTCCATTCTCTCTTTTAGGAAGACCAGTCCTTTTCTCCAATATTTTAGGAAATGCAACAAAATTTGTATCTTTTCCACTGAAAATAGTCACTCTGTGTTAACAAATAAATTGTACCTATCAGAGAAGTGTGTTGCACAAAGCCTCTATGTTTCATTCCTAAAGTAAAAATGTACCTATAAAGGCAAARTGAATCAGTGAAGTGCTATCGCCATGGAACTATTAAAGTATCAGAACAGTTTGTCACTTAAACAATTCTCAAATATATTTTGAAGTTTGGAGCATTAAAAATAAAGCAAGATGGTTGAACTTCTTAAATTAAGACTCTGGGCTCCTTTTATCAGGTGTAGTTAAATTTTTAATAAAGGGAGAAAGCTGAATGATAAAAGTATGTAATTTCATGTCAAGAGTTCACAAGATTATTGTACTAGAACAAGCATGAACATGCAAGCAAAATCATAAAACCCCAAAATATGATAGCAGTCTTAAAAATGACTTCTGGAGACAAACCAACACATGAGTTTAGCTTATGGATATAAAACCATAAGGGCATGCATGAACACACACATAATTCACCTGGTATATTTGAGTGGCACCATATAATTCTCAATTTTGAGGTCCAACAATTGGTTTTATATTGGAGTAGATCTGCTGGTTTTTTTCTGTTGTGTTTCAGGGACTTTTTTGAAAACTATCCTATGTTATTGGTAACCTGTTCATTTGCTATTCCTTTTGTTACATCTTCCTTAAAATAGGAGATTTGTGGGGAAACTCCATCTCAACATTCTGCGATTGTCTATCTCAAAATTGCAGGATCAAATATGAGCAGATTGCACTTCTGTGCTTTGTTAAATTTTTTCAGATAGTGGATAGAAATCATGCATTTTTAATTTCTTCAGATCTGTCTCATACYTGCAGCTCTGCAACATCACTTCATAAGCCTTCGTAAGCATCTGGAGCTTCATTTTCACTATGTTTGATTCAGATCACCATTAAGCATCTCTGTCAATTCTTGGCAGATACTCTTCAAGCCATTTTTCAAGCTGTAACTAACAGTGAAGATGTATACCTACAAAGTTGACATCTCTAAGCTATAGGAACTCCTAGTTTTCATACTCTTTTCCTGCTYGCTTCCTCTTAACAGCAATGCTTCCTTCACTTTTAGAAGAGTTTATAGAATAAGGCTGAAGAGAAAGTACCCTTTTTGCAGGATCCTCCATGCGCCAGCAGGTAAAAGTAGGAAACAGTTATATGGGAAAGATACTGATTTTTATACCTAATTGCTTTAAGCATTTTTTCCCCCCTGTATGATAGTAAAGTCTGCAAACAATCTTACATGCAGGGAAAAAAAAAAGATGTTAAGCAGAATTTGCCCTTAAATCAGTTCACTAATGTAGAGGAGTATATAGTGTGGTAAGCGATCAAGGAGTGTCATATTTTTAAGAATATATCAGCTGACAAAAACCTCAGTTCTTTTCCTAAGAATTTTCCTTATCTCTTCCTAAATTTCTTCCATAATTTTCCTATATATCTGGGATGAGAAGTCATGACTATAATTTCAGTTAAAGAAATTGTGGARGGTCTCTTGTACTGAATAGAAAATGCTAACTCATACTTGGCCTATCAGTACCCATCAGAGAAAAAATGCTTTAAACTTGCTAAATAGGAAAAAAAATCTTCTCATGAAGTAATTCTTAATCATTATTATGCTTCTTTTTCTACCCACATCCCATTTAAGACAGATATTTTCAGTCTCTAAGAAACCATGAAGAGCGATCATCAGAACCTGTGATTGCTGCTTGGCTTCTCCCCCACGCTATACCCTACACCGTGCTTCCTCCACCGCTCCTTGGTGGAGCGGTCAATGACCCTACCAATGACTCTAAGTCAATGGTCCTGAATTTAGGTGGTCCAGCAAGGGCCAAACACTGAGCTATTGGCCAAGAYGCTAAGAATGCTCAGGGATCATCAGCTATAGATGCTGCCATTTTAGCAAATGAAGTCAAAACATGCACACACAGAACCCAACATATCATGTAATTCCAGTCCTTGTGGTTTTAAGAAGAAAACCTCCTGCAAGCCAGGCACAAAAAAGTCACTATAATGTAAAGCTAAACTCAAAAGTCACACAAAGATGTCACATCTGCTTCAACAAAACATACGTGTCAACATTAACTATTCCACTGATGCCTCTAACAGAAATGCCGCGCTGGAGCGACAGCCTATTCACCGCTGTCAAAGTGACCGGCTGCACTCTTCTGTTAGACTTTTGGCAAGGGAAATTAACAATTAAATGCATTCTTTCATCTTCCAAATGTAAAGATTTGTTTTGAAGAGACAGAAGAAGAAAATCTTCCCTTGCCACCACATCTAAAACCTCAGTTGCTGCCTTGGTGCATGAGGCCTGTACTTCCTCTTACTAAATATAGAGCAAAAAGCACATACATACTGAATGATGAAGTGACAGTATTATTCACATTTAACTCAGCAAGTAACAGGCATGCTGCTTTCAGCTTAACATACAAGAACTTTGCACGGTTTTGATTTTGCTGTCAGGTTCTTAGAAGGTCATGAACAGTGCTGAGACAGAAGCTTTTCCAAATCCTTCGCACAAATAATTGTTTTTAAATGTTCAGATACAGTACAGTTCTTATGAGCCACAGCAGCCTATGCAAATTCTGAGAAGTACCCTCAAGTACAAATTACTTGAGTATTTATTGACAGTATTTTGTGGCAATTATAAAAATGTGTGAAATGAATTTTGGATAATCATGAAAACAATGCTGTGATTGAAGAATTAAAGATCTTTAATTGGGGCGGGGGGGAGTTCACCATTCAATGTTAAATTCAACATAATTCAAACACTTTCAGTCCTACTATGTTACTAATTCCCCTTAAATACAGCACTTCTGACTACCTATTCTTCAGTCACAGCATTGTTTTCATGATTATCCAAAATTTCACACATTTTATAATATTCATGATTGTTTCTACATAGAATAAATATTACGAGGCACTTAAAACCTGCATTTTACAAAAGCAGATTTAGTACAAGAAATTGTCTGTAAGGGAAAACTGTAAATGACTCATGAAACAGCAGGAAGCAAGCAGAACGCTGATGCAGGCAAATAAACACTGAATCAAAGCAGTATATTAAGTCCTAAAGAAGAATTCGCTTCTAAATTATGTCTTAATAGCGTGTATATTAGGAAGTGCGAGACAACAGCTACACATTCAACAGTAATAAATTTGTTTTGAATTACTCTCCTTTATGTATATGCTACCAAGTTACAGAGAAGCATTTCAGCTGTCATTAGTGACATAAAATTGCAAATCATCTCAGTTGCCCCAAACTTACGGCTAGGACAACTGACGCGCGATTCTCGAGCAAACTGCCGAAAGGCAGCCTGACGCCAGCAGCGCTTCGCGGCCCCGCTCTTGGGCTCCCGCCCGGGCCCCCCGCAACGCCCCGAGGCGGGCGCTGCCCGGGCGGCGCGAAGCCAGCCCCGCCGGCACAGGGCCCTGCCGCAGGACGGGGAGCTGGAGATGGGCCACGCTCCAAGACGAACGCCAGGCCAGAAACGCACACCAAAGCTCCTGGTGCCCCGGCCACCAGCGCCAACAGCGAAGGCAGCAGCACGCAGCTGCTCGCAGCTGAGCGGTCCCCGTCTCCAGGGACGGTCATACTTCTGAAAGCCACAAATTACTCTCCTTATAAACCAAATTTAAAATAGTGTAAGTAGCAAGAGGAGGTAATTACTCACTGCAGCATCAAGGCTCAGCTTTTTGCATCTCTTAATTAGATGCTGCTAAAAATATAAACTCGTCATGTGAGAACAGAATTTAATAACCCCCAACTCAAGAGAGTACAGGTGGCCCAATTCAAAAATAAGTAAATCACTGAACCCAACGCACTGCTATTAAAAATAGCACTACTTTCCCTAGCACTATATCTTGATACTGCAGGAGTAGCAGTGATTCTAAAATTTGTATTAGGTACAACAAATTTATCATAGATGAAAACAAGTGAAACCCATCCAAACTCCCAAAATGTTTTTAATCAAGAATATGAGCCAACAATATGAACACTTACAATTCAAGAAGTAAAATGACTTCATCATTAACTCCTTTCAGAGAAGAATGACATTTATATATTTATATGCAATCAACTTTTTGGCTCAGTTGGAACTGCAGTCTCAGCACAGTTCATTGAAAATAAAGCCACCTTTGAACTATATGGTTTTTAATTAATCGTTTTACCCCTACTGCAACCTTTGATTAAAAGAACACTGCAACACAAGAAAAACTTCTTTAGAAAGACACAGGTGGTTAAAGAAACATCAAAATCAAGCAGTTAGATTTGAGACTATTTGAGTACTAATAGATGATGACAGTGAGTAATTTTCTATAACATACTTTTATTTCTTTCCTGTCTTTATCATCCATATTTTTCCAGCCAAGTTCAACCACTAGCAAATCAACATTTAAACACAAAAAGCTCATACTGGCATATTGTAGCAATTGAAAATAAAAATGTGAGTCTAAGATATGTTGCCTTGCTTAGTTTTCCTATTAAAAATTCTGATTTTATTAGATGRTAAAAACAGAATTAGATAAGTAAAAGAGGCAGAAAGTATTACATAACACAAGACTGTCAGAAAAGAAATCTTATATTCACTACTGATTATTCCAAAAGCACAAATTGAATTACACTTGTGATGAAAAGATGAAATCTCCTTAATTCATTTATTCTGTACAGAAACCTGTATCATTTCTTCTGAAATAAGCTTAACTTGTAAATTATACTGTTAATCCATCAAACTCAGAGTAGAATAGGTACAGTTTTATAGTCATTAGGGATTCACTTATAAAACTGACAATCTGGCACAGTTTGTACTCAGCATCACAGGACAAACTGGGATGAAAGTTGAATCATACGGAGAAGCAAGTTCAAACTGAATATAAAAAATCGTGACAGCACAGCAATAAAAGGACACTAATTTTTTTCAATATGTGGTTGAACTCAAACAAGTATATTTTGTTTTAGCACTGTCATCTTCAGGATTGCACATTATAAGTAACGCATACAAGACTACTTTCATAAGTATTAAAAAGACTATGGCCACAATTCTGGAGTGTTTTGATTCAAATATACATTTCAACACACCTACACAGAGTCCTTGGGAATCAAAGACTGGCTTTAAGACTTACCTGTGTACAGTAAATTGCAAGAATAAAATCGTAAGGGAAGTTGTTCATGGACAAGCAAAGAGGGAAAAGGGGAGAATGGAAGCAACACTGCCAGATCTGATATATGAAGGCCTTTGGCAATGCAACTAGCAGCCAAAATTGAACTTTTTCAGCTGAGCACCTTCAGATACACATATAAAACAAATCAGTTTGTAATACAGACCAGGCGGGAAATTCTGGTGTCTCCCGTTACGTGGAGAAGGGACAGTAGAGATGGAATTTGCACGCTGTTCTGCTTAGGAGTAACTTTTAAGGTTTTATTTCAGCTGGAAGTGTGTTTTTTGAGCTCTTACRTGGAATATTACTTGTCTGTTCATAAAGATCACATTGGAAGCTCCTGCAATACCTTTATGGATTCAACTACATCTTTCACCTTGTGCGTTTTTGCTTTACTTTGCATTCTTTTCAGGTGTAAGTTACCTACCACCAGGAATTTGATGTGCAACAGAACGTAATTCATTTTTCTCTCCCTCTAACACACTCTC
>NW_028185628.1:809013-816156 GCF_003343005.1 Rhea americana
ATTTGCCCTCAGTCCTAAAAGAGTTACATTTTGCAAGGGAAAAGGAAAAAAAAAAAAAAAAAAAAAAAAAAAAAAAGTGCCTGTTTAACACTTACAAACCCTACATAGATTCATGACCTAGAAAGAGAACACAAAACCAGCACCTGCAATATTGTGGACAGGGAAAACCATAGCACTACCATATTTGCAAAATATTCAAAACTAATAAATTGTCTAGATCTTCAATATTCTGTAAATAAGATGACTCAAATGCCTTATGGAAACATACTTTTATTCTTCAGAAATCATTCTTCTAATCACTACCTTACTTGAACTAGCTCAAAAACACCATTTGCCGTGTTTGGATATAGTCTTCATTCTTCCACTGATGTGATGCAAAGCACCACAAGAAACAAACCCAACAACAAAAGGCTATTAACCACTGCATAGGAAACATTCAGGACCATTTTTCTAAGCATCACTTCATCTAAAGCTCCCTGCTGACTCAGGGAAATAAAGTTGCAGGAGGAGGAACAAAAACCACTCCTCTCTCCACAGCAAACCAGAAAAACCTGAATTTATAGAGCATTTGCATCAGTTTCCATTCTCCAGAAGCAAGTATCAGCTTTCCAGTGCTTCAGTTCTGTGTTAGTAGGTCAGGAACTGCTCGGAGAGGAGATTTCATAGTGKTCTCCAGAAAAGCAAGCCCCAACAACAGCATGTTTATCAAGGTCTCAGTCCTAAAGGGACACAGAATATAAAACCTTTGTGGCAGCCACTACTGCTCTGGCTCTTCTCCAGCCCTAGCTTTTCACAGATTATTTCTCTGGCACAACATCCTCACTCCTCAACTCTTTTCTCAGTTTCCTACTCAAGACAGTCTAGAAGTTTTCTTGCTTTATTTTTTTTAGCCTACCTTCATTTTCCTTCAGAAAACAGACACATCCCACCGCACAGAACAAGCTCAACAACAGCTTCCCGAAATATTTAAAGCTGAATATTAGTCATTCATCTGCTTCTCCTTCRAACAGAAGTGGGCATTTGTTCTGCACCCAGGTTTCCACATGGACTGCCTCAGTCCTCTCTACCATATTCCTTTACCCTCAACACCATCTGCTTCTGATTAAACTAAATACCTTACTCGAGATTTTTTGAGATCAACCCTTAAAGAATGAGGAAAATAAAAAGGACTCAGGTTTATTCACTGACCTCAGTAAAAGACTGTTCTCATTTTCAAATCTTTCCTTTTCCTGTTATATTTCCATAAATGCCTTCAAGATGCTGTTCCTCAACAGAAGCAATAAAACACTATTAATTGTTAATAAACTTTATTGAAGAAAAAAGAAAAAAAATATACCTATTATGTTAGATCCATCTGTTTCATTAATGCGAAATGAAAAGGTTTAGAAAAGCCACTGGCTTTCTGTATGGATRTTCTGCCTGGCTTGATTTATTACTGTCAACTTAGGTTTATCATACAACAGTTAACCTTGAACAGTACAAAATATGCACCAAAAATACACCCACTATGAAGATGGATAACTAATTCAAATCTTATTCTAAATTCTCAAAACCATCCTATTGAAGTCCTGGTGTGTCTCATTCATTTCTCATGGGTGAAGAAGACTGATCTAGTAAATAGGCTAAAGCTTCAGAGTGGATGCAATCAGTGTGCYAGACAAAAATATATTCTGTGAAAAAGCGATTCTGAGGTGTTTAGAAGAACACTATGAAAGACGTTGTAATAAAGATAGATATAATGGACTGTGGCAGGAATCCTCAACTCAATCATGTACTTCATGTATATCCTGCATATGGGAAATATGAACTGTTTCCTTGTTCCCAAACTGACAGGAACAAGGCAGGAGACAAAGATACACTGGGGCAGTACTCTTCATAAGAAAGCACAATGTGCTTGACAACCAGACTGCCATCTGTACACCAAAAACATCTGGCCCAGAAGCATATTTGCATTCTGAGCTTTTTGAGAGAATTCATGGACAAGCCATGATGAGTATTTTTAGCCATGTTTACTCTCAATTTGCAGTACAAATAYACAGAAAAGCAAGGAAACTTGTATTTTGAGCAGGATTTTACTAGTATTTTTTTTTAAAAAAAAAAAAAAGGAGAAGGGAAAAAATAAAAGAGAAGATAAAGTTTCCCTAACAGATAATCTGTTGTAGAATCTTTCCTAATAAGCCCATCTTGACAATGAAAGCTGTATTTAGGAAATGGCATACAACACATCTTTGAGTGTAGCTTGGTTAGGCACCTTGTCTAGAAGAGGTTCCTATCAAAARCGTATGAACAGCTGCATTTTTTTTAACCATTTAGAGAGCATAAAAGGCAGGAAAGAAGAGACTAGTCTACGTGAAAGGTGTCTCCAAATTCGTGAAACAGTTTTTACACTGAATGCACAGTTCACTATGCAGCACTGCTGCCAAAATTTAGCAGAGAAATATACCATTCCCTAAACTTCAAAATACCTAAAAGCAACACTACAATCAGAGCAGAAAAACACCTTTTACAGAAGTAAGGGGTATGTATATCGTTCTGTCCCTTAGCATGATCTGAAACATGATGGAAGAGCCACAGCTGGTGACAAAGGGAAGGGTCAGTGGCCTCCGGCAGCTCGATGCTTTAGCAAAGTAGAGGAATAGCTCATAGGACAACKGTGGACAGATGCTTTCTTGTCATTGTTCCTCCCATCTGAAAAAACATTTAATCCTTTCTAAAGCAGAGTGCCCTCCATTCTGGAGGAGTATTCTGCTTTAGAAAAGGGATTAAAAAATACAYATTATTTGACAAGCAGTTCTGAATACGTTCTATGCAGTACTGCACTCAAGTTTTCTGCTTCCAAATGAGCTTATAAGACTGTTGTGCATCTGTGCTCTACTTATTTCTGCTTTATTCTACTCTAAATTTATTCATTTCATATTTCATGTGAACGATGACGTTATTAGGAGAAAATAAATCATAACAATAGATACTGCAATTTCAGATTAATATAGTTGGGCAACGATCATCTGACCCACTGGCTTACTGCCTYCGAAAGCCAGGCCAGAAATCTTTCCTGGCTTCTTCATACAGATAAAGAAGAGAAAAGATGATACATTTGATTTCCTTTAGGAAGAAAAAGCAGTCACCTCAAACCACCCCCTGAAGTAACTCAGTGAAATAAGCAGAGAGCAGCCCTTCCAGGATGCCCAGTATATCAACAGCACTTTATGACATATAGCACTGAGTTCACAGACTGAGCATCATTATCAAAAGTCTGTGGCCTTGAACATCACTAGAAGATTAAATTTTCACTGTTGCCAGTAACCTCAAAAGATATGTACAGTGCAAATAACTTCACCTCATAATTGTCACGTATGCTATTTTTCCAAAAATACATGGATCTGTAACAGATTTGTTATCCTTCCTTGTTACCTCCTCACCCCTTCAATTTATAGCAAAATACCAAGCTTTTTTTTTTATTGGATCACTTGGAAAAAAGTTGCTGATTTTGATGCTGAATTCTTTTGTGTGTTTTTGAAATCATGCTAAATTTTTTAGCAAGTGAAGTGCTAATTTCATATTCAAGTTTGAGGCTACTTATGCTCAAATAGACAAACAGATAATTCATCTGCAGCTGTTTTAAGAACTGTGAATGTTAGTAACAAAACAGTGAACCCAGTTTATCTCATTTACAACTTTCTCTTTTGTAGTCTAATATTTTCAGTTGCAGTATAGACCAGTTTAGGGCCCATTTTTATGTACTGCATAAACTTCATTCATTCACTTGAATGTTCTTCTTGATTTTAGACACAGAAAATATCAGTAGAATCAATACCTTTTTTTGTGAACATTTTATCTTCACTTGGAAATTTTCTTCTTTAACAGTCTGATACTGCAAACCACCTCAGGAAACAATTTTAGTCAAAGGTACAGTCTCTTCTGGGTGCTAGAAGGTGCAGCAYCGTGCTTCAATGCAGGAAAAAGAAGAAACAAGACCAAAATTGCAACTCAGTCCTCCCTCTAAGCTGTTTTGGAGATGTATGAAATCTTTGGAAAAGAAAGCCCCAGGAATTAGGAAAGACAAGCATAGAATGCATCATCTGAATTGTTATGGATTTAACTAAAATACTAGCACAACAACTTGATGTATTTTCAACAAAAAGTTACTTCTGAACAAGATGCAGGACTCACGACCATACTATGTCAAATTACACAACAGCTAAATTATTTAGCTAATAATGAAAATCTAAATTATGCTGAGTTATGCAGAACTTGAAAAAAAAAACATGCCAATTTTAAGGAAGTTAAGCAGAGGCTTAATGTCATGAAACAGAAGAACAGTCTAGGAGTGACTTTCAAGATCATGATAACYCAGAGTTATAACAAGACATTTGAGATTTTGACTGATAAAACAGAAAGGAAGGATTGACTGGATAGCATATAGAAAAGGTCAGCCTAACTCTAGGACTACTAGGTGTTTTTTTGTAAAGCAGATTACACGATCCATATCTCTTTAGAGCATACTGTAAACAACTACCGTGAATATGGTCGAAGGAGCTGGCAGATGTTATTGCTAGGCCACTCTCCATCATCTTTGAAAGSACATGGAGAACATGGAAAGGTGCCTGAGAACTGGAAGAAAGCCAGTGTCACTAGAGCCTTCAAAAAGGGCAAGAAGTGGGACCCAGGAAACTACAGGCCAGTCAGCCTCATCTCCATCCCTGGAAWGGTGATGGGACAGCTTGTTCTGGATGTCATCTCCAAGCATGTGGAGGAAAAGAAAGAGTGATTAGGAGTAGTCAGCATGGATTCACCAAAGAGAAATCCTGCTTAACCAATCTGACAGCCTCTTGCGATRGCATGACTGGCTGGGTAGGTGAGAGTAGTGGCTGCTGTCTACCTTAACTTCAGCAAGGCTTTCAACATTGTCTCCCATAACATTCTCATAGGTAAGGTCAGGAAGTGCAGGCTAGATGAGTAGACAGTGAGGTAGACTGAGAACTGACTCAACAGCAGAGCTCTGAGGGTGATCATCAGTAGCACAGTCTAGCTGGGGGCTTGTAGCTAAGCAGTGTCCCCCAGGGGTCAGTACTGGATCCAGTCTTGTTCAACTAATTCATCAATGACCTGGATGAAGCAGTAGGAATAACCCCACGCACCAGTACAGGCTGGGGGCTCACCTGCTGGAGAGCAGCTCTGCAGAGAAGGGCCTGGGAGTCCTGGTGGACAAGTTAACCATGAGCCAATGAGTGTTACCCTTCACTGTGAGGGTAACAGAGCACTGGGACAGGTTGCCCAGAGAGGCTGTGGAGTCTCCTTCTCTAGAGATATTCAAAACCCACCTGGACACAATCCTGTGCAATGTGCTCTAGCAGGGAGATGGGACTAGGTGATCTCCAGGGGTCCCTTCCAGCCTCAACCATTCTGTGATTGTGATCTACGTAACAATACCAGAATGCGACTTCCTAAGGAACACAGATTTCTATAGCTGCATTTTAAATCATCTACATCTCTATTTACTAGTGACATTCTTTCCTCATAGGAAAACTCATTTGTAGCTCAGTTCATTGCCATGTACTGCCAGGCAATGCAACTGAAATGCAAGCATTTTCTTCACTTTCTAATCAAAAAAGTCTCCCATTTTGAAAAGGACAAAAAGAAACAAAAGAAAAAATAATAAGGAGACTATTTTATAATGTTTCAGAGAATCAGATTATTTGTAGCTGCAATAAGACTTAACAGTTTAGCATAGTTTAATATATCCAAGGGCATAAAAATTGGAAATTGTAACAGTAAACATGCACTGCTAAATATGCCTATCGAAATTTTAGGGTACCTGCAGACTTTATGGTATTTAGGTCAGCAAGGACAGACTGCACATTCACAAAGCAGGTTGATCCAGCASTGGACCAGGGAACAGCCCCCTCCTTCTCTTACAACTCCCTGAAACTCCATGTACTACAAGCCACATTCCCTCCATACCTAATGCTTCTGAAGCAYAGTGATTCAAATTACACCTGCTTTGTTAAAAAGAGAAAAATCAAGTAATGTAATACCTTTCTTCTCATTAGCGAAAGAAAGACATTTTAAATAATTCAAAATTTGCAAGTAAATTATTCTCGTCCTCYTATCACTATGCAGCTCTAAAACGTTAAATGTTACAAGCAGGTCCCACTACTCAAAGCAAGTATTTTCAGGGCCTAGCACTATATACATATTTTCTTTAATAAATGAATACATAAAAAACAACATCTCACCCCCAAAAGGTACTAAAATACAAAATTCAACTCTCAAAAGCAGGTAAGCACCAAAATTAAATGCTTATTAAAAATATTCTTTCAAATGTACTTCCTGTTGACTGCTATCCGGTAGGCTATCAATAACTAATCTTCCACAGCACTATTTTAATGTCACAAAATCCCGTGATRAATGATGGTTTTGTTGCACTGATTTCACAGACAGGATTTTTCTGGTACAATGAATGCTGTAACACCAAGCAAACCACAGCCAGGCACTTCAGCACCCAAACAATACAAAACTCACTGACAAAAAGGTGACTTAACATTAGATAATCATCAGCTTCCAGAACTCTGTGACAGAGTAAGAAAACAATACATTCTCCCTGTCCACATTTAAATATCTCAACCTTAGACCACTGTTCTCTTCCTGAATTCTCTCTCATTTACTTTCATAACTACATTTACTGAAGAAATGGAGAGAAGGATTTCTAGAAAAGCATCATTCATAGCATGCCCAATTCATTCCAAACTACCCAGTTTGTCTTCAGCAAGTGTGTCATGATATCACAAGAAGCAAAAAAAAATTTTAAAAAGCACATGATCCTGTATCTAAAGATAGGATAACTCAATTTGGAATGCTTGACTGAAATTAATACACCTTCACTTTTTTAATATTATAAAAACTAAGAACATAGTTGCATAACATACCATATTTTATCACATCTGTCACCTCCATGTACAATTAAGAGCTGATCAAGTGCTTTTTAAATAGTATATTCTGTGCAATAACTTCAATTGCCTATTATTCAAATAAATGCTTTTAACCTAAGATATGCTGTTAAGTGTTTTACTTCTAACAAGTAATTTTCAGCTTTGGAAGTAATACTTGATGCTTAGAGCACTCCAGTTACACACACACACACAC
>NW_028185628.1:816176-874959 GCF_003343005.1 Rhea americana
ACACACACACACACACTTAGAGCATTCCAGTTACTATAAAAATAATTAGCTAAATCAAGCAGTAGAGGTAAGATGGCAAGAGTGTCACTAACATTGCAGCGTCTCATTAATACACACTAATGCTCAAGTACTCTTAGCAAGCACTGCAAAATCTATGCTACCTAAAAGTCATACACAAGCCTAGTACTCTATTATTTTTGTTTCTACTAATATGACTATATTCTGAGGCCATTCCTGACATAAATCAGGCTTATTTGATCTTTGTGGCCAAAAAGAATTAGTTTTCAATCATGCCCTTCCTCAAGGGCAAGGCTCTGAAGGAGCTACAAGATAGAGAAGTGATTAATAGAAGGTCTGACAAGAATGCTTATCCAAATGCATCCAGGGATACAATAAATCGCTTTAAAAAAAAGCAGTGCATAGCACTCCRCTAGGAAGTTATGCGCAGGACTATCCCCTCAATAATTGTCAGCAACCACTTCTGCCACCACAACTTGCACTTTCCCTTTTTATAAGCAGGCTAGCCCAACTTGCTCCTCCCCTAGTATGCAGACTTGAATCTCCAGTCCATCATAGATGTTTGGATGGCCCCACTAAAGCTGAGGAGGAGGAGGAGGAGRAGRMGGCTTTTGGCAGATGGACACTGTGCRGTGTTCCCCCGGCAAGGTGAGGTGGTCACTGTTCCAGCAGGCCATCTCGTGCACTGTTGGCACCACGAAGGAACAGGAGACAACCGCTGTTCAACTGGTCCTGCAGCTAGAGGATGCTGAAGCTGCTCAAAGCCAGGCAGGTGCAGATGAGGCATGACATGTGTGTTCTCTCTCCTTTCCCTTCAAGACCAGCGATGACTTACTGCTTCCTAGCACAGAATAATCTCAAAAAAGGCCAACAACTTCCTCTCTACAAAGTTAATGCTCTTCTTCCTCCATCCTCAGTGTTTCCACTACTTTTTAGCCTATGTTCTTCGAACTTCTTTCAGACTGTCTTTGTTTTCTTAGATAAAATGATCCTGCTAGCTGTTGATTATCATTTAATTCTTTCTAGAAGAATACTTTGGCAAAAGACTGGGTTTTCCAGCCTTGCAAAAGTAGGAAGGAACCTGAAAAAAGTTTTATTGTCTCACCTCTTGCTGCTCATGGCAGAATATAATGCATTTGATGTGCCTTTCGTGGTCCTCTCTGAAACGTGAGCTCAAAGTCTGGGAAAGTTCTAAAAAAGGAAGGACAGCACGGTCGGACTCATCATACACCGTGCAACCAGAATGGGAGCAACCACCACTAGAAAATCCAGCAAAGCAAAGCAGCAACAAACCAGCCAACCAAAATCACAGGAGGACACAAAACAGTCTACGGAAATGAAAAGTTTTTTGCAAGATTACCTCAGTTACTGAAATCAAATTAAGAAAACAAAAGTGAAAGGAACGATAAAACTTGGTATTACAGAAACTCACAGATTACAGACAGTAAAAACAAAAAAGTCCCCCCCAAACCCACTCTATACTCTATATTCCTTAAAAATAATAAAAATAAATATAATTTAAATTACATAATCTTAATCAAAAAAGSCCCAAGTTCTTAGAAAATCCAGTTCATTATATTTTACATATACTGAACGAGCTCTATTTTTATTTTAAAAACTTGGCTCCTTAAATTCTCATTAGTTTCAAAGAGTCTCTTTCTTGGACTCCRACAATTCTATAACTTGTGTTAAGTAAAATGTCAACCAGCATCTGCAAAGGAGGTAATCATAATTTTTTCTTGTCCCTTGTATCTTGATCTATATCTAGAATAAGACTATCATTTATTATTTTTCAAGTTTTTTTAAACCGATGGCACTGAGAGCACCAAAAAAATGCAAGAGAGTGCACTGCAAATTCCTATACACAGTGAAAACTCTTGTCCTAATCTAAAATGCATTTGTTAATCCAGTTTTTGATCTTCCTTAAAATACACTATTTGAAGAAACTGGTTCTGCATTTCCAATCACATCCAATTCACTTCCCCTTTTAAGGGTCSTACAAGGAATCTCAGGAAAGACTGCTGCCTGACCGGTCCACCAGAAATAGTTTCCTCCCCTCCTTCATAAGCTCCGTCTGCACCCAAGTGCACACACCTTGCAGTCACTGCTCCCCTCAGTAACAACATTAATCTGCAGACAYGGGTAGTTCAGGGACAGCTGGTGTCTTATTTAGAACATCAATGGTGCTTTATGCTAGAAGCCCTATCAGGAGGGCATGTTAGCATTAAACAAATTAAAATTTTCTTCCAAGCATTATAGCTGAAACTCATTCCGCAGATTAAAAGTTTCCTTAAGTTTCTACACACCTACAAATGATCTACTGGTTTATTCCCCTTCCAATCTTCTCCAAAATACTTCTCCCTGAGTTACTACACACAAAATTCAGAACAGCACTAATACTCATCTCCTCATTACTTCCCACTGTATAATGGGTTTGCATTTAATGAAAAACTACAGAGTCTAAAAATAAAAACCTATCATACATTTATGCACTCACACTGATCTACAGTATGTCTTAACTCCTAGGAGACCAGTAACAAGTTGATGTTCTATTGAAATACACCCTTTTGCTAACCTAGAGCAAATATTCTGTGAAAAATACTGAGATAAAACTAAAATTGTACGACTACTGCATATTATACTAAAAAAATGCAACATTATTGTAACTAAAACACAGCCTCTATGCCAGGTTACATTAGCTGTTCTGGAAGTTTGTAACCTAACAGTGAAGTGACTAGAACTGGTATTTAAGTTGAAGTAAACTAGTTTTAGAAATAATACTTCTCAGGCAAGAGAAAAATAAATAGGATCCTGTAAATATTTTTTCCAAGAGTAATCTTTGCCAGGATTTGAATACCTTATCATATCTCCCATTTAAGAAATTGATGACTATAGCATGGCTACTAATTCTATATCCACAGTTGCCATTAATACCACAAATAATTCTAGTAGAGATCCTAATTGAAATGGTGGCCCTCACACATTAGGCTTGCAACTGTAAGCAGATTTATGAAAACATTTCACCCTCGCCCTTCACAAAGGATATAGCAAAGAATAAGGTATTACAGAAATCTACAGTTTTCAAAGCAAGCAAAATAAATGAAGCTGTTTTACTTAATAAACAATTTTTTAAAAAAAAGTTTCCCTTCCTGGCTCAAGTTTCAACGGAATCAAACACAACATATTACATAGCCTAAAAAATTCAGAGCAAAAACTCATACTTTTCAACATCCRTCTTGCAGAGAGCATAAAATGTTTCTAAGAATGGCACAGGATTACAGGTCAGTAGCTTACAGCCATGATAACGTTAAATAATACCTAAAAACCACCAGGAAAAAAGCTCATGTTCCCACATAGTAACTTTTAAGTATTATTAACCTGTCAGCTAAATTAAAAGATAATTTTGTATCTTCTGTAATCATCATCACYGGAACATATAATTTCTCTGGCATGTTCAATATTTCATGACTGAATATTAAAAGTGTATTTTAAGTTTACCCTAACTATGTTTCCTACCTTTCAAATAAGAAATACTGCACAGCGGTCAGCACCGCTACCTGAAYAGATAAGCTGTCTCCCATGTTGGATTCAAACGCACACAAAAGGCAGCCCTGCCCAGGCAGCGCAGATTACGCTGCGGTAACGAAGCAGTAAGCCAAGAAGCACGCAGAGCCACTCGGCAGATAAGATGATTACAGCCAGATTTAAACGCAGTCGGGCGCAGCGGGCRGACTGGATTGGAGCCTGGCATGGCCGGTGAGAGCAGCTGGGGAGTCACCTCCACTCTGCACTTCACACTGCAGCGAGTCTCCGCTCCGAGGAGGCTCGCAGATACTTCTCGCTCTAATTATTCACTCCCAAGCCCCAACTGGAWGTAGTCTGATTGTGCAAGTAGTCAATCCTATTTTTAAGGACCTTAGTTCCACTCACTATGCACCCTATGATAGGTTCTTCTGCCCCCCCTAAGAAACCTGCAAAATTTTCTTTGAGCATCAAAGCATGAAAGTATATGGATATAATAAACACCACAATCATTAGAAAGCCAAGGAAGGCTATTGGAGATGCTTAAATGAATACAGTGGAAGGAATTGGGAATCTGCAAAAGAAAACAAAAATATATTTTGATTTAACACAGCCAAGCTTATTTTTCCTCCAGTGTTTCATGGAATACATAACCCTGAATCAGTTCACATCTCCCTTCCACAATGTAAGGAGAAATTTAAGCACCTCAGAATGGGATTTCACATAAACTGACAGCTAAGTGGCAGTCTGCCTAATGGTAGCTGCTAATGAGAGGGCAATTGCTTAATCTCCACCCTTCTTAGGGAAGGGAGCATCTAATCCAGTGGTGCAGGAAAGCACCTGTCATGAATCAGGATCCAAAGCTTCAAGCTGACACTAAAGTTGAAGGGAAAGTYGCTCCGCTTCTCTCCTAGTAGCATTGTCTCAGCTAAAATTATTTGCCTGAGCAACCAGAGATTCTTGCTTAAATCCTTCCTGTTTGAGAAACTTAGACCTCTAACTCAGATCTCCAAGGGAACCTCAACCTATCAGTCTAATAAATAATTAGAAGCACCCAATTCATGTGTTTGCAYCAAGTAGTCCAAGTACAAAGCCATAGAAAGAAACCAAGCAATTGTTACCGCTTTAATTAAAAAAGCCTCTTGAAAAAACTCTGCTTTTCTAAAAAACAAAACAAAAAACCCTACACACAGAGGCAATCCACAACTGACACGAAGTTTCATTTTCAACTCCTCATTAATTAAAGTCTCAGATCCTGAAAAGAGTCTTTTTTTCTCAATTAAAGCAGACAGCAACTAACAAATGCAAACATTCTTCCTCTAAGAAGTGAAGGAGTAAGGAAAAGCTTGGCCTTACCAAGCTTATTTCAATCTTCACTAAATCAAAAGATAATCACTGTGCTATAACTTTATAACAATTGTAAGAATGTCAGCAATATCTCTTTTGTCAGGGAACARCAGCAGCTGACAACTTTGAGTTAACTTAAGGATGTGCTCCCACAAATATTCAGCAACTTTTACAATAAAAGGTGTGAGGGCAATAGCACACGCTGACATAAAAATCATACTCTGAGAAATTAACCTCTGGAAGATGTGTGTCAAGTTTTCTTCTACTAAAAAAAAAAAAAAAAAAAAAAAAAATCAATCCACAGCTCAAAAGCACATTGCTGACTGGCTCTTTCCACAGAGACACACAACAGACATTGAGGAATTGTCTGTCTCATAACACTGAAGCTTCTAGTAACGCTTCGACTAACGTGTTAAGCTCTATAACATCTTACTTCAGTGGTCCCTAGAAGCCTGCATATATTTTTATCATTCATAATGTGCCCTGCTGGTTTCTCCTATTCCCATGACTTTCACATAGGGCTCTGCCAGTAATTGCTGCTCTCTCGCCTCTCAGCTAATTACATTCTTCCCCCCAAGTAGGGTTTGGAAAGCTGTCATCTCCTGCAACAGCATTTTCACTGATGAATAGAAAATACACCTTTGAAAGGCAGCTTATATGCTCTAGTTGACAAAACTTTAGTCAGGTTGATTTCTACACTCCAGCACTTCAAATAGGTTAGTCTAGATACACCTCACTCTCTGTATCTGCTCAGTGGTGGTGGCTGGGTTTTTCAGGAACCCTGTCCTGAAAAGCAAGCCTGAAGTACACTGGGAAATTCTGAAAAAATACCACCCAAGCAATATTAAAAGAATCATATTCCCTGGGAGCACTAACAGCTTTAGAAATCTACTTCTATACATCTCACCCAGCTTAGGATACACATGTCTAACCTTTGGATGCGTTATCCAGGTTTGATGGGAATTCACAAGGCTACATGAGAACGTACCACTCTYGCACTTTGAAGGAGAACTGCAGGAGAGGTAACACGGAAGGTTTCTGTGCATGCTAGAAGAGTATGTCAGAAAGGAAAGACACCTGGGACCCACAGAAAATTGTTGGGGGTATTTGAGCATCAGATCCAAACCAGATTCAACATCTAAAGATCCTAAACACTCGCATCGGCTATGCGAAAAGGACAGAGCACCYGGCAACAAGGTCCCCTCAGTCAGCTGTACACAGCAACGACTGTTTGCAAGCTAGTTTCTCTACAGACAAAATACAAGCATATACAGAGATAGGAGGCCTTTAGAAACACTGACATACTTTTTCCTGTGGTCAAGCAGTAAAGTTCCATACTATTAGTAATGGTGGGCTCAACAGGAGATGACAGTCAGCCAAATTACTTGATACAGGTACAGCTCCTTTTCTTCATCTACTGAGAACTCTTCAACGCTAATGCGTAATATTCAAAGAGATACTACATACATTTACAATTACTGTAGTAATGAATAACATTCCTGTTATATTTCCAGTGATTCACCTGGTTAGTGGCTCAGGAAATGGCTAGTTTTCCTGTGTTTTCAAATACAAGTTTGAYGATGAGGTGATCCAAACTGTCCTGTTCTCATTAAGGGCTTTCATTGCCCTCACCCTGTCCCACCGGAGCTCCTCCCAACACTGCATTGGCTGGTGTGAGGATCACCATCATCTGCTTCCTCTCTGCGTCCCACTACGTGTGAAAGGTAAAGCTCTCTACTGTCATCTCTAGGTAGGTAAACTCTTCTCAGGAGTACAGCAAGGGTACTATATAATGTTCTGGCTAGCTTGCAATAATGTTAAAACAAGCAATATTCACTTACCTAGGCAAAACTGCAAGGCTTAGGAAAGACTAAGAGGCAGGAAGATATCCAAAGAGATGTTATCAGCAATTTAATCAGCGGGGGAAGGGGTCTTCTTCAAATAGAGATGACACACTTGCATTGTGATGGACTTATCACAGATGTGTTCTGTAATGAGCTGTTTAAAACATTTGTCATACAAAATTAAATTTATACTTCTCTATTGATGAAATGCATATGTAACACCGATGACTCAATTAGTGGGCAGTAAACATATAGTGAATTTGTTAATTTTATAAGAGATTCTTGGAAGGCTGAGTTCAGGAAGACCTAGCAGCTTTTCATATGAAATAAGAAAAAATAAGAAAACATTAAACAGAAGATTCCTGGCAACTGAGTATTCTAAAACTCACAAAATAGAAACAAAATGGATTAGAGAGAGAACACCAAATTCAGCAAGTGAGATGTGCTCAGCAGAGGTGAGGTTTGAAACTGGTCAAGTCGAGAGCGCACAAGATATTGCCCCTATATCCAAYCTCCTTCAGGATTTTTTCCTTTCTCAAGCAATGAATCATATCAGGTATTTCAAGGTCTTCATTTATAACCCCAAGTYTCTGTTTTCATGTATATATGAAACTAACATAGAATTATTAAAGTACTTGCTCAGACTGTGTTGTTTCCRAAAGATACTGAAGAGAAACCAGTCTGCCATACCAGCTTGGAGAGTCTATTAAATATTCAGTTAACCTAATTCCTGAGAGAATGTGAATTTTTAATATAATTTTAAATGTACAGGAGTGCATTACCTCTCTGCTAAAATTTTTATGAACCACTCACTTTGAATATATAGATGATGCATTGTTTATGAATAGACAATTTCAAAGTACATTACGTATCTACGCATTTTAAAGATGATTTAATGTGAACCTGACACACATAAAAGTAATTTTAAAACAGTTGCTATTAACTATTTAATGAGTAGCCCTAGAAAGGGAATAGGTTGGCTTTGCTATTTCCAATCCTTTATTCCAGAGGCAAATATTTAACTAAACGTAAGTTGAAAAGCAAACTAGGTACTGCCCAGTAAATGCAAAAACACGTACCACAAAATTGAGATGAACTACACAAAGAGCAGCAAATGCTAAGGACTGTGATCAGACATTTTAATACCAGGTGCCTCTGATATTCAGTGTTTAACCTGAAGTATATGATGGACCAAACAGTAAAAAGGCTATAAAATCTGATTAGGTTTCAGAAGAAAACAATAGACCAATTTTAGCAATATATTCAATAAAATTTTAGACAATTTTATTTTTCAAGTATGTATGAAAATGATGGCATAAACTCAGCACTGAAATGTGCTATACTACTGCTCTATTTTCTTTCCAAGCAGAAAGAAAATTAGGCCAGATTCCTCTTTGTCTTGAGAAAATCTCCATGGAAAAATCTCCATGGATCAATGGAGAACTACTCATATTGCCTTATCAGGACAAAAGCAATCATGACAATCGTAGTGAGACCCTCCAAAATATTAGCGGGAAATCAAAGGAACTGGATGATACATACACATCAAATTTTACAGATGTCAAGACACTGGAAAAGATCGTACAATGGCCATTTCTGGGCCACATTTCTTAACTGGTTCCTTTTAGAGTTCCTTATAAATAGATCTACCTGCGAATGAAACCATTCTTGAAACAAGCTGTAGATCTCCAAAATCCATTAGTTCCTACACATAGGGGGTTGGAGAGGCGGAAGGGGGGGGAATAGGGCAGGAACCGTTCATATGATGCCTTAATGTATTTTATGGACAAGATATTTAATAGAGAAGAAAATAAGACTTTAGAGCTTCCTGACAAAACGTGAAGACTCTWWWAGAGTCTCTTCTTATAGAGACTCTTTATAGAGAAATCATGTGCTCCCTTATAGCTTTAATCTGCTTTGAACAAAAGGAAGAAAACCATTGGGTTTCTTAACACGTTAAAGCTAAGTCATGCCTCTTACCTAGACCGTGTGCCTTGTGCCTGATGTTACACATAGGATARCGATACTTCTGGTTTTCCTTGAGAAGGACATTGAAGGATACTAGAGAATACAGGGCCACATGTCCAGATATTACACYGTTTAGACACATACTTTTAAAAAAACATAGAACTTCCATTGTTAGGTTTCACAAGTGCATTTGCATACAGGGAAAGCCTTGAACACCTGGAAAAAAGGGCTGGTGAACAATAATGCCATGGAATACCATGAATACCATGAATTACTATTCATTTCTTCTACATGATAGTTTTAGAGAAACTACATCATCTACGGTAAGGGCATTCTTGATGATGATTTCCAATCACCTCTAAACTGCCTTCTATAAGCCAGAATAAATTTCAACACTAAAAAATGCCAAGTCTAGATGGGGTACCAGGAGTAGGAAAAGTGACCACAGGTTACACTTCAAGATTGAAAATTGAGTATTCTGGGATATCTTTATTTTGCCTTTACTTGTTCCTGGTTTTAACTCTTTACCTTTACAAAAGAAAAGAACTAACTCTGTAGGATGTTACTCCATGCTTTCTGATGTCTGTTAAGACTTCAGCAATATAATGCTTTGATCAAAATAATTCAGATAACTAATAAACCTGTCCTACTTTTTTCATAAGACATTCAAAAAGATGATAATGTATAAAAATAAGATTAATTCAGTAAGTTAAAATTTGAAGTTTTCTTCCTAAGATGATGCAATCTCTGTAGAGAAACAATCTCTGYAGAACAATGCTCATCTAGTCATACATCAATGTGTCTTAGATCATCCCCTAGTGATCCTGCTACCTATACATATACACAATCAATAAGATGTAAACTAATGACAARTCATTTTTGGTAAATTAAGAAGTTTTTCCATTATGCGAATACCTAGTGTAGCACTGAATGGAAAACTACAAGGATAACTTTCAGAGTTCATGTCTCTGTGCTTGAAGACACAGCAGCAAACTCTCACGTTTGCAGAGTTTGGAGAAGTACCTAACTTTGAGTGTTTTTCTGACAAAGCAGCTATCAAATGCATATCCTCTTAAACATATGTACTAGCCCCAACCTGGGCACAAATTTATAAAAATCAATTCAAGGAATCTGCCTAAGACGCACTATATATGGTATAATTCATTGTACAATATAATAAATCCAGGAAGCAGGATATTCATTTAAAACCATCGCATTACAAACCACTGAAACAAATGCCTCAGCTCTCACAGTCTATGAACTTGGCTCTTCTCAAACGCTATTTGTAAATAATGGCCATTTGTGTGTGTGTTTGTGTGTGTGTGTGTGTGTGTGTGTCATGGTTACAATAAATATCATAGCAGAGCGTGGTTGTGCTCTAATTAAGGTTGAGAGCTGTTCACTGTTTAGAAAGGTTATTTTAAGTCTTCCAAATCCCACATGCTTAAACCGTTGCACCTCAGTGATAGGAATAATGCTTCAATTTTAGGATGATTTGATTTAAATTTCAGATATCATTTACTGCTTGTGCTGTACATTACAAAAATACCACCTAATGCTCCTAATATTTTTTTGAATACACCTTCTTCAGAAGTTATTCTGCACAATAACTGTATCAAAATAATTAAAAATTAACAGATCAGGAATCAAAGTAGACCCCAGTCTCTCTCCATCCTGAATCCAATAGCCTCTACTTTACTAATTCAATTCAATCCATTGGGATTGAACAAGAAAGTAAATTGAGAAGTGGTAGTTACAGCTGGTTGAGCTGCCACTGATGGCACAATACAGGCTCTCTGCCCAAAAGACCACTAAATGAAAACTGGCCATTTGTTGCGATTTCACACTTCAGCCATCACCCACAACACAAGGGTAGTGGTGATCCGCACATGGACTTCCTGAAGAACAACTAACAAGGCTCTTTAGGTACAATTGCTACAGRTGCCAGGGATCTGTTTTTAATTCATTGGATGAAGTATCAGAAAGCATATCAAGAAGAATTCAATACAAAAATCATATGGATTTAAAAAYAGGACTTTGCTATTCCTGCAGAGAGGGAACCACCTTGTTACAGTTTGTGCAGAGCCCAGCAATGTGCACTTGTTCCTTGGCATTACCCCAGTTCAAGAAAACATGGGGGTGGGGAGGGGGCAACTTGTAGTAATGCTGGAAACAAAACTATTCCATATCAAGACATTTCCGGGGAGGAAGGGAGGGCACAGTTGCACTATCAGCTGATCATCAGATTCTTGGCAGAGCTGAGCGAGCAGGAAAACTTCCTGTCAAAGCTAATGATCAGCCAGTCTTTTAAAAAGAGACAAGTAGAGCTTGCCTTCTTCAGCTTAGGAAAATATCAAGTCTCAACCATGTAAAGTGTATCATTATTAACAGCCATTTAATAGTATTTGTTCTGTCTAAAGTGTAGAAGGAGGTCTTTCTTGTGCTTTAAAGTACTTTTGACTCAGGTATGTAAGTTAAATGATTAAAATGTTACCTACTTAAAATCTGTTCATTTAGGTATGTATTACAATCAGTYAAGTGTCACATTGACATCAATGAAAAGGACACCGCAACAGTCACTTTTTTTTAAATAAAAGAAACACCAGAGAAATGGCACATATAAGCAATTCAGCTTTTTAAGAACAACACTCAGATGTATCTAGGCATAGATGATTCATTTATCATTTGGAGAGGAAGGCCCTTTAGACTTGATCAACTTTAACATAAAATGTAACTTACCTCCCCTCTCCCTCCCCCCAAAAAACAGTGAGTGTTGCCCAATTCCTAAGTTCTAAGGCACAACAATGAAAAAAGAAAAATAAACAGCAAAAAAAAAAAAAATGCGTACAAGTTTCCCCCAGCCCCACAGACCTTAGAACTCAGCATGACTATTAAGTCACCCATGGGAGCTACAACACAGAAATACATGGGCCAGTCACTGCACCCACCACRTTGTTTGGCTAAAACAGATGTTCTCTGTGTGCAAAGAGATAGCAAGTCTGCCACAACCTTGGTAGTTTGTTCTAAAAGCTAATCATCTGTATAAAAAYGTGTTAGGTTGGAGTTTTGCGGGCCTTGCATAACAGGAACTCAACTGACTGACAGGCTTGGATTTACGTAACGTTGTAGATGCAAGACAACTCWTTCTCCCTTTCCCCCGTTTCTCTCTACTAACAGTCTTTCAGGGGAAAAGAGACTAGTAGAGAGATCCTTCCTGGTCTGCCAAGGTACTGCCCTGCGTTACAGTCATTCTCTACCCTCCTTTGGGTCAGCTAAGCTTACTGAATTCTAAGGTTTTCTCTGCTTGGCATTTTCTTCAGTCTGCAAATCATTTACATGTCAGCACAAAACTCAGTTTCTCAAAATCTTTCTAAAGACACAGATACTGCCTGCAGTACTCCAACATCCAGTGAAGCCACATCCTCTCAGAGTCTCAAGATCACTATACATCACTGTGCTGCCATGTTACACTAGCTTCTCTGTTTCTGGCCAAATCACTTGTAAAAGATGATCCCTACATCCCTTTTATAATTTCTGCTTTCCTGGATACCATTTCTCATGCCTCAACGTATAAGCAAACACTAGATTTGACTGTATTAAAAAAGTGCACTTGGTTTGAACAAGACTATATTACAAAGTCACTCTGCATAGCCAAGCTGTCATCTTTGCCTTTCTGCAATCCATGTCATTTACCAATTTTATTAACAGCAACTGTTACTTGCTTCTACGTAACTCAATGAAGCRTTGAAGAGCAGTGGATGCCTTGAAAACCCACAGCAGAAATATTCCTAAAYCAGTGCTGCTAGACAACGACTATTTTATGCGCGAGTCTATTTTTAACATGACTTTTAATGATATTGCGCAGCACAAGTATTTAGTTACCATTGTGCAGTATTAGATCAGCCCCCTGCACTGCTCCCACGGGCATGAAAGCAGCCGCCTTAGCCTCCGCCTCAAATCGCCCGCTCCCGCCCTCAGCCCAAGCTCACCTGCAGCCAGGGCGAGCTGACAGATCCTCCTGGGCACCTCCTCTCCCTCCCAGACCGGCACCATACGGCCACCACGGGCCTTGGCTGCTCGCAGCATTTCACTGCGCCGATTCGGTGCTGCTCGGGGATCTCCTCCRCACGTGCACGTTCAAGCATAGCAGGTGACATTGCGAGGTACCTCCTGGTGCATTAGGAGGAGGGGACTGGACCTTTCACTAYAGCATCAACATTTCAAAGGCACTTTAGGCAGATACTCCCCACTAATAATCCTTTTGTCGACACGCTTCAGATCTACGTCAACAGGAGCACAGTTACGAACTTCTGCTCGCTCTGTGACCATCTACTATATTTAAGCATGCCAGATCTGCAACATGAAACCACTGAGTTCRTCTGGCTCTCACATTGAATAATACATGGCAAGAGAACTGTGAGTCAACATTTGTCTTTGTCAACATTATTTTTCACACAGGTTCTTCTTAAAGGCATTTGGTATCTTTGTGTTTCAACAGTCACTTAAACCCACTTAATTAAGACCAATTTCTGCTCCAGGATAAAAATGAAGTTGTAATAAGCTACATTACCTATCACACCCTACATTAGTTATGATCTGTACTGAGAAAATATTCTAATACTCATAGTAGAAAATGTTACAGGCCAGCAATATCAGATTACAAATCCCGTTATTACACACCGCACATGCATACAAGTTCAAAAGCAATCTATTGCAGTGCTTTACAGAAAGCTGCCCTGTCCAAAAGATGTTTTTCACGATTCATTGAATRCCTAGGACTAACACTTACCAAAACAAACTGAAGCCACTGGCTCTGCACGATTCAGTTAATAGCTCAACCCAAAACATAATTTTTCCTCCTGTACAAGCATAGGCTAACAGGACGTGGGGAGCAGCCTAAAACTACCCAGGAGAGGCAGGGGAAGGGAGAGAAAGACTACTTAGAGGCATATATTTCTGAAGGAAATATGAATGGGCATGCATGCACAGACATGTATTTCTTACACATGCAGAGTAATAAGAGATATAATTCTAGTACTAAAATCCCTATCCCTCACAAATAACCTGAAGAAAAGAAAAAGCTAAAAACATTCCATTAAGTTGAAAAGCTAACAAATCTCAGCCTCCCATGAGAAAGGTGAGCTCAGACCCATAGGAACATGTACCCTGAGGACATCTAGTAAATAAATAAAACTAACAGTCAAATTCTAGAAAAGTTTCCGAGATTAATCTCATTTCATCTCCTCTCCAGCCATACCATCCTCAGGAGGACTGCRTTCCAGAAACAGATGTCTGGGTACAAAGCCAGCAAAACTCTATGACCCAAAAAAAATCACCTGGCATGAATCTGAGAGAATGTCCTTTAGTCTAGTAACAAGAAGCTACAAACAGATGCTAYCTATACAAAATTTGCACAGGAATTATAGTATCCAGTAACAGGRCCATTCACATCAATCTATGAACATTATAATAGAAAATTGGACACACTAACAAAAAGACTAAAATAGATGACCAAAAAGCCACCATGAGTCCAAAGCAGTAAAATGCACAGTCATTTTTTGGACTAGTTCACACTAGTTAGACCTGACAGTTCTGCGTATAACAAGCTTCTAAACATTTTCCAGAATTCACATCTTCCAATATATAAATAAAACGCAAATCACAATAACTACAAGAATCTAAGATAAAAAAATAGTGTTTCAGTTGACTTGCTTTCAACAGTAAAATGTAAAACAAAAGTAATCTGCTTGTTCTACTAGACTCCAAGCAAATAAAAGACTGAATAAGTAGTAAATTTGCAAGCGAATTTAAAAGACCAGTTCATTTTCATATATTCAACTCCCAGGTACTTTTGAATAGTTTACAAGGTGCTTTAATTTTAAAAAAAGGACATTTTGATGAACAGTATGAATTCATTTAAGAATCTAATTCAGACTTACTATTTCAGAAATCACTTTACTGACAGGTTTCTGTATTATTTCAGACATTTTTAGAACCATTTCCATTTTTGAAAGGTAATTGGGAACAAAGAAGAGAGCCAGCATTTACACAAGCAGAACCCGACATCCTACGACACCAGCTCTGCTTTTACTTTCACAGGGCATCAAGTAACTTAAGCTCTTCGTGAAAGCTCCGCGTGCCACATGCAGCTAGCTCCTATCGGTTACACTGCACGCGCAGCCTTGTGCTCACAAAGATTTCAACAGGTTCCTGGAGAACGCTGTCAGTAATCCACTTGCTGTTCTCACTGACAGCGGTGGATGTTTACAACAGAAAAAAAAAAAATCAATTACTGATGCTTATTAAAGTGCTGCTAGAGTACAACAATTCTGAAACTGTACACATTACCAGTTTTTTTAAAAAAATCTTCTTGTTCACTTACTAATTGCCACTGAAAATAAGCAAATGGAGGTCAGATAAAATTCCAGTATGGGCAGCACACGCTTCAGAAGAATTTACAGCTGTGGTTTCAGGAGTGATATTAGCATTTTGTTCCTTAGCAGTCACAAGGAATAGTCAACTCAAATGGTTACCTGAAAAACATTTGAAATATTTTCAAGAACTATGGCTATCATGCAGTACGTACAGCTTTCKCTTGTGAAAAGTTAGCATTACTTCATTTTACTAATTTTTACCAGCATCTTCCAGTCATGAGGAATAAAAAACAGCTATTCATAGCTCCTGTTAAAGAACTATTTTCTCCCAAAGACTTCTAGTAAGTTTAGTTAAACAGAAAATTAAGATGAAGCATGACTTATGTAATGCTGTAGGATTTTTTTTTAAGAACAATTACATAATGATACAATTAAAACAATGATACAGTTTATTCATGTATATCAGTGTTCCAACAGATCTCCATCTCCTTTTAACATATTTTGTCCTGCAAGGAGGACAAGAGGCAACTGAACAATTCTTCATCACTACCACTGTTGCATCTTACCCATATAAATGGGATGTTTGCAAACAGGGAAAATACATGGCATCATCTCCGAGTTTGCTTACTGGATTAGGTATGCTGTAAGAACTTTGATTTTGACAAATAAAGGTCTGGCTTAAAACCCGCCTGCTTAATGTTACTTCTTCCCTATCAGACCCCAATATCTGCAGGTCAGCAAGTTACCCTCTTCTCCCTGTCCCTTGATGAATATGAAGCAGCTGCTGCTGGAGCACTCACCCTGCAAGGCTGCTATTCCAGCTGCTCAGCAATAGCACAAGGAGTGGTATTTATATGTCCAAGATATCCACATAACAAAGTAGCATTCTTCACAAAGCCACAAAATAGCTAATAAAAACAGGGAATCATCACTGAAAAGGGGGAGAGATTTAGGGTGGATTCTTTCCAACATCATGCAACATCTGGAGAGCAGTTAAACTTAAAACTTCTTCTGTTGTGACATGCACAAAAGATGTACTTTAGGTACACATGTACCCCTACATGCAAATGTAGGGATGTATATGCATACTTCCGTAAGTATTTTGCGAGAYTGCACATCTGCAAGGGTCAGAAATTTCTCAGAAAAAATAAATCTAAACATAATCACATTAAATTACCCAACTGCCAACCTTATACACTATAAAATACTCATAAGTTAACAAAGAAGTGCTACATGCACAGAGATTTCTTCCTATTACACTGTCAGCTGAAAAAAAAACCTACATTCTCTTTGCATACCAATCTTTCTACAGGAGACAGTTAAATCCAATATATATCCATTGCTGAATACCTTAGAGTCTATCTCTCTGCAGCAAAGACTTAAAGAACCCTTGGAAAGACTGGAGCAATTGCTATGGTACCAGAGCACCTCCATACAACTCCATACGCACAATGCGTATTGTAATCACCCATCGTYGCTACTCACCGAAGTATTTGAGACGGATAAGAGAGGTGCTTCATTTAGAGATATCATCAACCTAAAACTTGCAAAAAGTCTCCAAGTTTAAATAGCAGAGAAACCACAGGATCACTCTGTTAGCAAAGAATAGTTTTTTTCTAGAAAGATTTTTTATTTTTGCTTTATTCTTAGAACTTGGCTAAATGTCTGCTCTACAGATACCTGTTCCCAGCTMTTTGACAGAATTCTCAAAAATTTAATAATAGACAATATAAATATAGTAGACCGAAATTATTAATGTACTTGGTCACTGTAGATAAAGAACATACTTTAAAAGCAAAATACAACCTCCTGACTACATTTTTTGCACAGCACAAGAACAAAAATGTAAATATAAATTAAGAGCCAGGATCTGGAATGTATCTGCTTTCRGAAATTGATTTTGTAATACAATGTCAGTTTATTTATGAAGTAATAACATACGTACGCACATAAATGTTTTTTGTAATATTCTTACACTAGAAGAGGTTATAGACTTCTTTTCTGGAACTGAATATCAGCATCACTTTAAAGCTAGTAGGTAATTTCTATTKAAGAATCATTTTAAAGGCTTTCCTCCCACTACTGCATTACTCTTAGTTAAAATATATTTATACAGAAATGCTCTAATTTTGTTATGAAAATACATGCTGCACATTTGAACACACGCACTTTTCCTAAGTGCTTCATATTTGTGAAAGGTTACTAACTAGACTTTATGCTTAACATAAATGACTTCTAAAACAACACTGAAAATACAAAAATATTTGTTTTCAGAGAATGATTATACCAGATTACCAGAATTCAATAYAGTTCATATCTGTTCATTATTATTTATTCAACAGAACAGAGATTCAGCATACACCTACTGGCTTTGGGTCAAAAATTTGCAAGGTCAAATACTCTTCTGGGAGCAAAGAAATAAGAAGGGCCTGCTGTTCTCTGGCACCTGAATGCAAATACATGAAACTCCTCCYCTATATGATTATAATTATATACATGCTGAAGTATTTTACTGGACTGATGTCACAGTTGTAAGAAAGCTTCTACAGTGGAGGATTTACATAAAGATTCATGTAAAGATAAGCATCTGGAGATTCTAGAAGTCCACTGCCTAGTCCATTCCAGACAACCAAGTAGCACATTTTTACTGCACTGCACTTCAGGTAACAGTACACTGCAAAGTTCAGTGTATATTACTATTTAAACAGTAAGTTACAGAGCCAAGTCTCCTAATTTTGGCTTGAATGCCAGTAGTTTTTAAGCTGTGATATGCCTTGAAGGGGCTGGAGCTGGTTGAGATCTAACATAACAGCATTCAACGAGATAGGCCAAGTGGGGAATTGAGTTTAGCCCAGGCTGAACAAACCAGTAAGGGAATCTGGAGCAATACTCATGCTAGTTAGCCTATGCTGAGATCCTCACTGTTGAAGCTATGATAATTGATAGAGAAATTGGTGGTTAATAATTAACTCATGATTACCACCATGACATTGATGAGTAAGGCACACTATTATCATAGAAACAGAAGCAGAAAAATATGATTTGTTCAAATGATTTGAGAGTGAGTGACAGGATGCAGGTCTCCCAGCACACAGATTAGCACCCTACCCACAGAACCCCATTACCTGCTAACAGAAAAGCCTTCATGTTACTTGAATCTACATAAACAACACAGGCTTAACACAATGCAGGAAAAGTGTAGGAGAGAAGATTCAAAAAAACCTCAAAGAATTATTAAATTACTAAGTTCAAATGGCAATACATACAAAAACAGTCTAACAGAAAAGCTCACACGGGAAGTAATCAGAAGCACATCACAATTATTTTCTTTTACCTATTTAAACCATTTGCTCGTCTTAGCAAGAAACTTGTCTTCGTACACGTACGTAAAGCCCAAAAATCACTTCTGGAACCATACATCTATTCATGTACTTTCATAACACAGCTGCCTCCTCCTTCAGTTCTGCAAACTGGAAAATACTTTTGCTTATCCTGTAGGCAAAAAAAAGCAAGGAGTAGCTTGAGGCTGTAGAATTAAGATTTACAAAAGGTACTCGCAGCACGGTTTGAATGTGCCTTGAGAGCAGAGCAAGCACAAGCTCTGCTGTTTCAGCGCTGTGTGACAAAGCAACTTACTAAGTTCTGGCTGCTCCACCACGACTGTGACCTTCAAATAAGCTAAACTTGGCAAGTGAGCTAAAGAGCCCACCTCGGAGAGGGAGTTCGGACACAGTGCAGCCTTGTCACGCGATCGATGAACACGTCCTACAGAACTGCTCTCCTGAAAATTATCTTCTAGAATATCTAAAACTTCTGCTGGAAATAAAACAGAACACCAACACAGAAACTGATGTCCCTGAAAAAGCAGACATATAGTAATCAGTTTGTATTTCCATTTCTCCTAGCTGGCAAATAAACAAAAATAATACCTGCAGTGCTGAGCTGATGCAAAATTTTATTTCCAGAATGCACACATGTAGGCAGTAATACACTCTGCCAAATACAGCTCTGATTTTCTGCTACAAAATTCCACCTTACCACATTTTTATCAGCTAATATATATATATATATATGGCCATTAGTAGAGTTACAGAAGAGTTATGGACCGTTACCTTTTCAGTAAACAGATGACTGCGCTCTGACAGATCAGTAAAGCACTTTGGCCTGTGCCTTGATGCCAAACGCTGCTGAACCAGGCCCTACTGCCATTTCTTCTGAATGAACAGTTCCAGGGCATTTTTTCAGATACATATCAGAGCTTCAGAAGTACCACGAACATTTTTCAACATCTAAATGGCACTGATATGTGAAAAACACTAGCAGATAGGAACTCAGCTCGTGTAAATCTGAGCCAACAGAAATAGAAATTTAAAGTAGATGGAAATGGCAGTGGAAAATTTTATAGGTGCTACCAATTTGCAGCAGGTCTGTTTTTCTTACTCAAGTTAACAGCCCAGGCTTCAGGGCCCCAAAYGGCTTCTCAAATTCTAAGTTCCAGGACTCATTTTTCTTCTCGATCTGCTTTTTAAAGGTATTAATAGAAAAATCCAGAGACAATTCCACTCTTTGCTTTTAAAGCTTGGTTAGTTTCCTTTCTGTTGTTTTCTTTGGTTGTTTTTTCTACTTGCTGATCTTAACAACAACAACAACTTTAATATTAAAGTTCTCCCAAWGAAGAAGAGTTAATTTAGTCAAAAAATTGTTTTGCAAAAAGATCAACCTCCTAAAATATTTAAAATTTTACTCAAAAAGCTTCTTTTCTGGTAAGAGCTTAGAGCAAACAGCCAGGTTTAAAAKCATTTCTCTTTATATACACCTGTGCAAAATAACTCATCTCTTCTAACAACTTGATGTTCTGTCAGTAACAGATTTTATGATCTTATAGGTTTTGGGAGGTTCAGAAACATTATTGGTTTTAGAACTCCTCACTAAATTTYAGGGACATAATATCCAAATAACTTATGCTCTTGGAGTAAACTTTTTTGCTTGTTCTTTCAAATCTAAGGAATTCAGGAAGATGAAGTGGTAACAATTTTGCCTCCTAACACTTAAGAAAAATGCTTGAAAAAATACTTTTTTTTTTAATCATTTTTCCTCTCAGGCATACAAGCTATTACCACAGTTCACACACTTGTTTCTAGGCATTTGTTTTAAAATGTATCAGTTCTATTGATTTTATTTCTTCCAGAAGTTTAATAATGCACAGTAGGTATAACAGAATTTTCCAGTCCTCAATTTTATCCATTTTCCAATGCTACAGGATACAATCTGCTATTAAAGGAAAAACTCTTCCTGCTGTCCSTTCAATAAAAGTAACCATTCTTTTACTTGTTCTATAAACGGTTTCTTTTTAACTCTTGCAGCTAGATTTTCAATAGATTGTGGTAGATCATAAATCAGTCTACTGACTTCTCAAAARTCCAAAGTTTTTTTTCAAAAGCCAAATGTCTTCAACAGAATTAAARCCCCTGCAAGCAAAGTAACAGCATATGATTTTACTATTCTTTTATTCTTCCATTTGATTTAGGTGAATCTTCAGTATGTCCTACTCCAGTAGCTCTCCCTTTCTAGTAGTTTGTACAGTGACACTATGATATATCCTATTATGTTATCTTTTCATATACATGAGTTTATATAAATGRTATAAACATCAAGATTTTAACTTTCTGAAACCTTGAATTCAGTTATTTTTGCCACATTTTGATCTTACAAACTCTAAATTGAAACTTTAAAAGTTTACAGTTCTAATTAGTATAGAGAAAGCTAGTTTCAGTAAATCTTCCCGCAAATGGGTAGTATTCTTCATTACTGAAATTCTGTAATTTCTTTCTGCAGGGAGAGAATGAGCCAAWACCTAGCACTGCCAGACCAGAACATCAAGACCCCCATATTCATGGCAAGGAAATAATTCATATCCTGGCTGACAAAAGAGAAGTTTTGGTACAGGAGGTTTTCACCCACTTTCGGCAGGGATGGCTTTTCTTGATGTTAAAAACCAGAATTCACTCCCTCATGCCACATTCAGGACAGGGGCAGCTGCGCGAGCACCTCTGCCCCGCGGCTGGCCCTCGCCAGCGATCCCCGGCCCGCGGCTCCGGCCAGGCTCCCGCAGGCAGCGGCTCCCGCTTGGCCTCTGCTCCCAGGCTGAGCGCCCGCTCCGGACAGACGCTGCAGGGACCACTGAAATACAGCCAGGCTCCTGACTCAGTCCTCTCCAGGAGGAAGTACTCCTTCCAAGCAGTACCACTTCATGCTTTCCTTGGCAGCAGCACAGCAAATAAATTCCAACATCTGCTGATCATTCAGTCTTTGGTCTCTGCAATAGACCATCAGCCTAAATATTTAGCTAAACCATACTAATTGCAAGTTTCCATACATAAAGAAAGCGTCATTAACTCTAAGGGCAGGGTCTCCACCGTGCAGATGGAGATCTACTGTGGGTAAACTGCTGACACACAACCAGGCGTGGGAATGGGGAAGCTGCTTATGAAACGTGCATACGAGCCCGTTAATCCATACACAGACACCGCGTGGTAAGTTGGGTTGAAACTCCTTTTCTAGGACAGAGCACAAAAAGTCATGACTGCTTACTCATTAGATCAAGTCCAGGCTGACAGGAACTAACCAGTATTTTAAATCAGTTATCTCACCCTATTGCTGTCTAAACATTACATTTTACCATCTGCTGACAGGCAGAACACACAAACACAGTTAAGACATGAAACAGGCATCTGGCTGCGAACGTGGCTGCTCCATGCACACAGAGGCAGATGAAGCCCCAGCCACGTCCGTCAGAGAGGCAGGTAACGCTGCCAGCATGGACAAAAGTTTTTCTTTTGCATTCTGGCTCAAGAACAGAACGTGCTGTATTCAAGGTGACTAATAAACATCATTCAAGGTGACTAATAAACATCAGCTTGTTTTCAAAAGGTCACCACATGTTGCTGCAAAACTTCTGCCTGGTGCGTAGCTCCCAACAAGGCTAAACCTTGAACTTGAGGCGTTCAAGCTCTGTTGCTTTTGCTGGAAGACTCATGGGAGAAAACAGAACTGCTGACACCAGCCATCCAGCCTCTCCATCCTTGCAAAAAAATGAAGCTCGAGGCTACAAGGGCACRATTTGCAGGGAGCCCCTAGAAAGCCTAGCCACACAGCATGCTCTCTGGCACTACGACACTCGCCTGGAAAGACTGCATTACTTGGCACACAGACCAGGGAATACTTTCCACTGCTACCCTCTGTGCCTTTTCAGTGCTTCATGCTAACAGATTGCTCTGTCTCCTTATCTCCTTTCTATTCTTCCTGCCTTCTATATCTCCCTTCTTTTTTCGCTCCTGAAACAATCTCCATCATGCAAAAAGTAAAAATACCCCAGAACCTGCAAGCAAACAAACAAACAAAAGGTCATCTAGGATAATATTTCAGAGACTTAATAAAACCTTAAACTGCAGTCCAATAAAATCTTGAGTTTAATTATTTTTAAAGATCTTATTTAATTAAATTTGCAATTGTTAAAAATCTCAGTTTCTCAAGGGCTTTATGCAAAACTGTAAAATATAATCACCAGAAACTGGTACAGTGGATTTAAACAGAAACAAACACTGCAGAATGACCTCATTTCTACCATTTTTGTGTAATGAATCCTTCCTCAACTCCTCCTTTATCATATCAAATTCCAAATCACGCCATACAAGATCTATTTCACTGCCCTTGGTTAATATGTGCGTAGCTACAAATACAGTTGCCATAACTTTGCAAGTGGTATAACAAAAAGAACAGAGTGAACAGTCACCTATAACCAGAAATGCCTGAATTACCTGAAATTCCAGACAATGCAGTTTGATCTATTATGCACACTAGAAACAGTTGGAATACTTTCAAATTGCATTTTGTGAAAGCACAAACAGTCCACCAGGACYCCTTTTGTCCATTTTGACAAAGTTCTCCTTGGAAAGCGTTCCCGTCTAGATACGTGAGGGCAAGGAACAAAAAACTGGTGACATCCATACAACAGGTGCCTCGAACGTAACAAACGTGACACAGTCCAAGAGGAAACGCAAGTTTGCGTACGAGACGCTTCGCTACGATTCTCCTCGCCCTCCAAGTCAGCAAAGGACTCTCCTYGCCCTCCTTCCTGCAAAGGTGGCACTGCTAACACCTGCTTGCCATTGTAATTGAGCTTATGATTTGTAACGGGTTTGTATCACAAGCAGCACACTAACTCACATTAGCAAATACAAATACTTTTCGCTTGATAATCTAACCTACGTAATGCACCCTGAGCTGTGATATGGATAGTTCCACCTTGTACCAGCATTGGAGGAGTCTCTATCCTATGCCCCACTGTGGAGGAATACACATGTCCCTGKGTACCTTACCATGCCACAACAGCCTCTTTTTCTAGGTGGACAGAGTGAAGCAAGAGCCCCTCGAATTTAYGTACCCACAGCATAAAAATAGTTCGGCATATTCATGAATACAATGAGTCATATTCATGAATATAATACCGATGTCTTCCATATTCTTCACACTAGTATACAGCAGCCAAAGCCAACTGTCACCTTGCAAAACATGACAATTATTTTTTTAGTGCTGCAAATAGCATAGCAGCATTTATAGAAAGCAACCAACTAAATCCGGCTTCATGGTCATCCTCATTACTCTGTCAACATAGTGAGGTGTACGCACACACACAAGAAGGGGCATCCCATGAAGTATCTGGAAAAAATATCCCCTTAAYGTATAGCTAGTAATCCTGAAGTGAAAACGCATCAGAATTCGYAAAGGAATCAAAGAAATTAAGGCAAGAGAAAGAGAGAAGGAATTATTAGGACTGGCAAACAACACTACCTGCAGAAGCACAGCCTGAAGAAAATCTTTACACACTGGAGAGGTCCACGTGGAATTCCACATGACTATTTACAGGCCAGCACAAAAGATGCTGGAAAATTGTCTCATATAAAAAAATATATAATTAAACAGCAGTGAGATTTACTGATCTGGCTTCAGCCCAGTTGAGCTAAAATGATCCTGCCCTTCTCCRCCAGCCCTGCTCACGGCAGCTGCTCAGCACCACAGCCCGGTGCAGAAGTGGCCACCCTTCGTGCTCCCCAGCAGAGGCACTCGTGAGCTTTCTCCACTGCAGGTCCAGGTTAATTACACAAACTAGCTTAAATACCTTTAAYAAACAACATTTAGTGCAGATCTTTCTGAAGGAACTGAGAGAACAAATTCACAGACATGACAAGAGATGCAACTTTGAGACTGGGCAGCGCAGATCAACCATGGGTAGGTACCTCTTAAAGTAACCACTACCAGAACAGCTGCCCAACTAGCTGTAAGCCCATAAGACCCTTCAGAGATTTTTGTATGAAAAAACAGAGAGACAAGTAAAGGTTTAAATCATCTTAGTAGCCTTCAGCTTTACCAATTTGTACTTTAAAAAAAAAAAAAAACTTCTGAAATTTGAACAAATTCAGATAGGTTGGATCAAAAACACCAAGAAAATACAATAATATTTTKTTAAACAAACAGCTCAAATCCAGAAAGAGCAGCATGACCCAAGCAGCTATTCCAGCTGACCCRCCTCATTAAGATATCTATTCTGCCAGTTTCAATTACAATATACACAAAAAATTGCTCATGGCCAGCTGGTATCAACTAAAATAAGAAATATGGTATTATTTTCCTTTTTTCCACCATGTGAATAATCTATTAGTGTCTGAGAACATCTGAACCATATCAGCCTTGAAAGGAACAAAATAACACAAACATTTTTGACTCAACAGAAACAGGCAGTCCAGAATCTGGTGCTAAAAATTTGGTAATTTTACATTGTTATGTCTGAAGAGAGGTTTTAAGATAAATTTTTATTTAACAACAACAGATTTTTTGTCTGCTGTTTCTCTGTGCTTCAAAATTAGTCTATACAAATACCCAAAACAACTTTGCTTCACAGGCACAGAGGAGACTGGTAGAAGACTGAACCATACATCCTTTTCTTATGCCGGTCTAGAATTTAACATGTATTTTCATAAGCAATCTACTCAATTATTAAAAAGGAATTCAATATTTTTAAAAGGACACGTTCATTTATACTGGTTAGACTTTACCAATTGTACTTTTGGAATGATAAGTATGCAAATATATCCATTTGCCAAATAGGTCACATCACACTGCAAAGATTAATCTAATTACAGGTGGATTTCAGATTACTGAGGCATCTGGATTTTGCTAACAACTTTAACTATAGTTAGTGTGACAAACTAATATAGAAACTCAGCATAATTTTTAATAGTATTCAGCAGCCACAAACCATGAAAAGCAATTCCTTTGTATATAAAATCATCAAGAGCTATTCATCAAATAAAATTTAGTRACAGTACTGGGTAAACAACAGTGATTTTACCAAGTCAAACAGAGAAAATTGAGAACGTAACAGTATAGATATTCCTCATTATTAATTTGGTAGCACAATTTGATCCTCTCCCTAACACCAAAGGCGTCTCTGTACTACAGAGCCTCCGCTACACTAGCAGAGAGCCATTTAAAGACTCCTGACAGCTTTTCCGATGCTCCAGGGCAACAGGAATGAGAAGCAGCGCTGGGTGACAGGGGCAGGCTGCAGGTAGGGGGGACACAGACACACACACTACAGGAAAGTATAGCTGAAATGTATCTCCAAAGTGTCCAAAGAYGCATCTTCACATTTTAAGGAGAAGCAGCCACAAGCAGTAGCTTGAGGAATTTGCTTGTTCTACTGCATTGATTTCAGCTTCTTAGGCATTCTGCTCTGAAATAATTTTGTTGAATTCTTCACATATTCAGGAGACGTTGAAAAAATTAAAAAGCAAATTGGTGTATCTAAATAGCATAAATTATATTATGAAATATTTTAATTACTTATACAGAGTTTATTAGATTATTTGATTATGAAAAGCACATCACCATCACTCAAAAGTTAATATGAAAAAATCACCTGCTGCTTAACTTCATTGAACAAAATGAGCAGCTCCAACTTTCCAAGGTTCTAAGCAAAAGAAAATAAAATGATGGCTCCAGCAAACCTCTTGCAGGTAGAAATTCATCATATTCACACACCATCATCACCAACTCTAATCCCATAGCTATTTCCTGTTTTTTTTTTTTTTTTTGGTGGTGGTTTATTAGTTTCATTTTTTTTCTGCTTGTTTTGTTTTCAAACTCACTGACCCCTTTCCTCATCAAGTGCTGCTTTCCCAGAATAAGCGGTGAAACTGAGGTTGCTGAGTTCTGAACTGGAAAGGGAAGRTAAGAAAAGTCAATCTTAACACTGCAACCTTCAGAAAGCAGCACCATGGSGGGGGAGGGGGTGCACTGGTCACTATATCACCATAAAACATTATAATTGGTTTGCTGAATTTGAAAATATGAAAAAAGCAAGCTCAAAATAACATACGATAATCAACAAGTAATTTTCAGATTTCAAATAAATTGAAAATTTAATTTGCTTTCCAATAAAATGAACTATGAAGGTAGAGACAACTACTAGAGTCTCACTTTAAGTTCAGTAAGTTAAACATAACTAAATAAAATACAGTTCTTCCTCAAGAGAAAGAATAAAACGAGAAGCATAAATGATAACATCTCCTTAAATAACTTGTTTCAAAATATTTTAAAATTTTTCATTTTTCTTGTTTTTTACAAGTGTATTCACTTATAAAATCGCTAGTAACATAACATTTCTCTAACATAAGTATATTAAATTTTTCCAAGTAAATAGAACACRTCRGATCTAAATTTGACAAACAAGAACCATACCGCCTTGAAAGCTTAAGATAACCTGAAATCCTTCAGCTCCACAGCTATTTACCATGATCAGCAAAATTCCATTCATTCAGCCATTGGCATAAACATGCACCATAGCCTATGGGATGATTTGTAAAGCTTTCTGAAGCTAAAATATTTGGTTATTTTCGCTGTCTGAWGTTCGAGCAATGATCAAGAGTGAGGGGGAAAAGTACATTAAGGCTACACTGAAAAGGAGTTTATCAGTCACTGTCCTGAAAATAAGCTCCCTTTTCTTCTGGGTTCCTTAACTTCTTTTAATGGAGAATTGCAGCTCTAAAGACAATCACTGGCCCCTCTAATCTCTTAAAGTCTGTCTATGCAAACACAATATACATACCAAAAAAATAAATAGCACATGAACAGAGGGAGCATTTTGCTTGGACACATATTGAGATATAAAGGCCTTCCTATGTCTCCAGGATGTCTGATCACCACGGAAGGGCATAGGAAGCGATTCTGCAAGCTTCAGAGAAAGCAGCAAGCAAGAGTGAACATGAGCTGCTGGGCCTTCTCCTGCTCTCACTTCCACATCAGCCACCCGTTTACTCTCCTGAAACGGAACAGGCAAAAAGTTTGTCTTGCTCAGCAGTTCCTCYTTCTCCCTCTTGTCACAGATGTACGCACCAGTAATCATAAATTTCTGACTTACTGCAGCTTTTAGTTGACATACTAATTGACCTGTGAAAACATCCTCAGCCCATCACAAATGGAAAATAAAATTTGCTCTAGTAACCTCACTGACAGCAGCTATCTGTACAAATCYCCTAATTTTGCAACAACATAACTGCTTGCAAAGTCACTGTGATTTTTTCCATATATTGAATTTGACATTTTTCTTTAGGGTGCTTGTTCTGCTGGGTGTTCCCTGCACTTCCAAGCATATGCACGCAGTACTGTCATGCTGAATGATGATACATGGCCTCAACAAGGTCCTCTTTGTTCCACAGGCAGCCACAGGCCTTGGTGCAGCTGCAAACATGATAGGAACATTTTATTTAGTTAAATGAAAGAGCAGTTAGATTACTTCTTATCCAAAACTGAACACTAGTACTCCGGAGACTGATGACAAATGCCACATCATGAGACTGAATGCAAACACAAAGCTAGGAACTCATTTGGATGCAGCTGTACATCCGTGGCGGAAGCAATCATAGAAACAAAGCCAAGGTGACAGCCAAAAAACATTTTGGAAGAGTGAGTGCGTGAGTGTGCATAGYTCTCTAAATTAATGGATCATATTAAAGAAACGGCTGACTCATGAGTTTTTCTTCTAATGATCTACAAAGGCCCAAAAGCCATTTAGAACCATTCAGAGCTAAAGAACAGGAAAGTTTGTATTACATCARATTTTTAAACCTAGTATCTTAAAGCTGAAGAGAAGCTCAGGCTAGAAATTTAGACCATTATTTCTCTGGTGCCCACTACTTCTGGTTTACCAGAACCTACTAACTACATGCTCTGAATTTACAGTACGCGTCTAGACCATATACACAGTTTTATGTAATGCTAGTAAGCGTTATGTGTGATCCCTGAACTACGTATCATAAATTTGAAATGCAATGGCTACTTTAGCCCTGTTAAAGGTAACTAACCTGGCTGTACTCTCTTCTAGATGTTAAAAAACAGACAAACAAGCGGAGAAACAAAGTTCTGGCTCATTGGCTACTTCACTGCAAACTGCCTACATGCACACACTCATCCTGCTAATACCCATCCACAGACAAAGCAGCTCAYTTCTTTCTCACAAAATATGTGGAGAAAGATCATAAGCAAAGGCAATTATCAAAAATAACTAATGAGTTGCAAGTTTATACTCTAATGTTTCAGTGTAGTCTGGGGAAATGCATCCCCAAATCTACATTTTAAAGATCTGAAGTTTTTTTTCATCCAATTCTACCTTGGAGTAGAACATAAAACAGAGCATAATACATCTCAAATCTAGGAATTAATGCAGGCAATTAMACCTTGCAGGCACTCAAAACTTGTCTAGCTGTGTTACAGGATGGTTAATTATATTTAAGAGTCTTGAATGCTCCGATTAATGTGACAAATAAACCCATTATTCACTCGTATTATTTGCACAGCACTTAAGTATGCAAGAAACTTAGCAAGCACAGAGGTAAAATATAGGCCATTTGATAAACATCAATTTTGTTTTTTAATACTGTGGTGGCATAAATAAATTTATCCCTCTCTTCCCCTCCTCTTATCCCACTTCAATAAATCACTCTGCCCTGGCCAGTTTTATTTTGGTTTCTCTCTTGTCCCTTCTTAATACAACAATTCTATGCGTTAAGATAAACCAACCAAAAGTTTACAGCTAGCACTTGGTTAAGAAATACAAACTATACAGAGAGCGCTAACAACTCTAGAACTATAACATTCAGAACTTAACTGGCTCTCCTCTGACCCTTTGAACATAACCATCTAAGTTTCCTTCCACTGTCTATGGATCAGGATGTGAACCTTGGAGCCCTGAAAATACCTTCATGTTAAAGCTGCAAATGAATCAAAAATCTGGACTGCCTGAACTGCTTCATCTCCAAGGCATGGTGCAGTGGTAGCTGTAGGGATAGCTAGGAAGCCAGAAACCCTCTGCATATGCTAACTAGAAGAACAGAAAACCTCAACAGGTACATGCGGACTTAATATCTGCCTCCTCACATTCTTATTTTTGTTGGAAACATCTCAGCTGTGTCTATGTTCATAATTTAAAGGTTATGCTTAATGATAAGGTTATGCCTAATGACAAAAGGGTTCCTATTGCAAATAGTTGCAGAAAAGGTCACCTCATTCTTCCTTTTGTTCGTATTCCTTAAATGCTTTTGCTTGCACACTTACTTCACTTCATATGTAAGACTCTAATAAACAACATTTGGAAAAGACATTAAAACATCTTCAGTCTGTCTATTCACATTTATTTGCATAGTACACTGTGGGACTTTTCTATTGTACCATATGGAATCATATTTGACAAATTTGTTCAGTGTTAAGGACACCTCAGTTCTGTCATGGGTCTCATCATATTCTGATCTTTTATTTAGAGCTCCTGTAATCCATACATCACAGTGAAATATTAAATCTCAGGGTAAAGAAATATTTCTTTTTTAATTGCAGAACTCTTGATTCTGAAGACTGAGAAATTAATGTTTCCTAAAAGCCAAAGAGAAGCCTCAGAATGCACACAAAATAAAACATTTTTCATTCTCAATTTTAAGCTTTGAATTCAAAGTGTGACTCATTTTTGAACACTCATGGATGGCAGTATAATATTGCAGTACAAGATCAAAGCATGATTACCATTTTTAAATTAGTTCTTAGCATGCTCAGTGCTTTAAGTGGTTACTACAAGTCTACATGTACCCCACAACATGACAACACTTCTGCTCCATGTGTTTCCAGGTARTTGTCTGAAATGACTTCTCCCCAGCAACTTACCTGTTTCTCAATGAGAAAAGTTGTGATGCTCTTCAATTTATGTAATGCATGTGTTTTAAAAGCATATGTTCTTTTCTTGTAACAGGAAGAAACTTTTCAGCCTGACAATTTTCAGCATCACTGACAYAGAGAAAATGTTTCGACTTATCTTGCAAGTACATACAGAGTAGCTTGTCCACAGGCCAGTAGCCTTCATATAAACAGTTACAGGTTTGTATTTTCCGGGGGATGGTTTGTTTTCACAAAGTTGTTTTYACAACTTTTAAATAGAAAGCAAATTCCAAGGCCAGATTCTCCTGACTGGTAAGCTGAACATCTTACAGAATCTGGCAGACTAAGGATATATAGGTAATTTTACACCAGTTGTAAACTTAGCAGCTCTGGGCCAGCCACACCGTTGCTCAAAGCTGCCTTAAGACCAAGTTACACCTCGATTTCTAGGACAAGGAGAATACTCAGCAGGGGTAGCAAGCAGGGGCTACTGGGAGGTACAGCTGTCTAACRTATATATCTTTTTCTCTCTGAAAACACCTCTTGTACACTATAGCTCTAAAAGCTGATAGCATGCTTCTGCAACACTTAACACCCAGGAATTCCTCTTCCACACTGGGAATTCACTAGGAACTGGAAAGGATCATCCCAACAGCCTGACTCTATTACAGTAATGTAAACCAGCAGGCTTAAAGCCTCTAAAGGCTTTAATAAGAGTCATCGTCACAATTCCAGATGAGTAAGAGTATTTGTATCAGTATATAGATTCCTCCAAAAATGAGGTAACGACAATATTAATGTGAGCAATGTTACAGATACTTTAGAAGCATAGCGATAGGATTCTTTAACCTTCTGTTTCAGTTTTTATTTACTCAGAATATACTACTAGAGCCATAAATATCCTACTTTCCTACGGGTATGTCTCTACGTTCTTACTTCTTCTAAAACCAGCCTCTAACATTTTGAGAAGTTCTGCTGCAGATAGGTGTCTCTGGAAAGGAGCAAAGAGTTGACAATATACCTATGAGCCTAAAGGAAAGAAACATGATAATATTCTCTCTGCCTCTTTTTTCTCCTGTTTCCTTTTCTTATACCCATCCCCTCTACTTCTCAACAAGGACTTTTCCATAAGTTCTTGCAAAATATTAGATCTGGTCAGAGAGACCATGCCATGCCGTATGTAAAAAACGGTCAGCACTAAGGTAACTCTGACCACAGAGCAGGAGAAATATCATTCGGTTCTCCATAGTAAGCACAAGAAAATGCCTAAAATGCCTTGACAAAGCAACACAGGACTGTGTAAAGCACGAGCACTCCTAAGATTTAGACCATGTTTCTCTTTTTTCCATTGTAAAGCAGCTCTCCCACCAGCCCCCCAGGCCCAGGTATGGAAGTGCCCACTCTCTAGGCTGGCCTTGCACCAGCCCCACTGCACTCTTCTGCCCTGCTGCAGGCTCCCCAAGCATGGCCCTGAAGCCTGAAACTCCAGCCTTCCTCCAACCACACCAGTTCAAAATGAATACACTCTTCACAGAGGTGCTGGGAAAGATGGTGGACAGCCAAAGAGACAAAGAAGAAAGAAGGGAGGAGGAAGGCCAGAAGAATTTTTTACCCATCTCTTTCTCCTCACCCCTAGCCATATCTCCACTTCTTCCCTGCCTCCCAGGGAGGCCTGTCTCTACCAGAGGGTGCCAGTGTGTGAAAGAAAATAAAAGATCATACACGCTAGAAGCTAGCACCTTTTACACACAGAGACCCCTCCTCCTTCCTCCAGGCTAACTGCCCTTTATGTGAGCAGCCCTAGTGAGTGCAGCTTCGGGAAACACGGAGCATGGGAAAAGGCACCCGCTCTACTGCTACAGCAGCAAGCCCTCCTGCTTCCCTCTGCTCTGGGAGGGAACTGTTAGGAGACGGCAAACGACAGCAAAGTGGGCATGGAAGGCAGCACCTACCTCTGCAGAAGTGAGATGCTGTTCCACTGAAGTATTTCTATGAAAATGAAAAGGAAAGCTGACAGCCCCAAAGCATTTACTACCTACCAGGTACTGTTTCCAGACAGAGGGGTGTAGCCATGAAGGCAACCCCAAGAGAGCAGGTTAATTACCAGCTCCATCGGAGCACATCGCCTCTGTACGCAGCACTTCATGTGGTGCCACCCACTGTGGAGGCGATTTTGCAAACCATCATGTTCTGCCTGCCACCCTCCTGTCACTAGCTTTTTTTTTCCTCATGCTACACTATGTTTTAATATACTAATTGGCAACTAACGCTGATCATGCGGACTCAGAAATGCCAAACCGTGCTCCTTACGAGCATCACTGTCCACCCCCTGCTGTACAGAAACACTCTTCAATCCTAAGTGAATAAACAGTGAAAAATACCATTTAAAGAGGATACTATTTTAGGGCCAAACAACTCCATTTGATCTCCTGGAGAGGACAAAGGAGGTTTGGAAATCACTCCTGAATCCCAATCCTTTGGAAAACCCCTATCTGTCCTGATCAGGAAGCAGCCATGCCACTGAAAGCCTGGCTGCAGCTTGTACTCAAACATGACATCAGGAAGCTGCTCCAAAGGCAACTTTTCTGACAGCAGATTCTTCCTTCAGTACACAGAACACATATGTTGCCACTCACCATTTAAAGCTTATGATTAGCTGAAGAATATGAACCACACTGTCCATAAAAGCTCTCATTTCTCTCCATTACTGCGTGGCCTTTCCACTAAGCTGTTGCATTAAAAGACGCCTGCAACCACCGGTAGCACCAAGGACTGTTGATTGATCTTTTGGGCTAACATTTCAAGACAAGAAACAACACCTTTTGRAGAAATTATGTAATTTCCTAAGAATAAAGGACTTTTTCTTTAAGCAGAAATACTGTCTAACAATGACTATAAACTGTGCACAAAATCTTTTTTTTTTTAATGAACTCTCAAGTCAGACACGCCTGTATTTCAGTACTTATAGTGGCTTGATTTTGGAAATTCAGAGTATTCATTCAGGCCTATTCACAATATAAGTTGCTGAACACCTCAAAAATCACTTCTCTTACAGAAGTGTTAAAACATGGACATAAGAACTTAAGTGAACTACCCTTATTCAAGAAGTGTTTCAAGTCTATACAGGTATTACAGTTTCATTCCATCACAGTAAGAGAATGTATAATACACCACATAAAAATAACCTTTAACAGTATTTTTTAAATCTGGTCAGAATACCACATGAGTGTACTTGCTGTAATGCACATAATATTGTTTTTCTTTTAATGTATCACAATATTTATAGCTTTTTAGTAGAAATAGATTCTTAGTCCAAGGTAAAAATAGTTATTGGTTTCACAGTCACTACTAAAAAAAGCCATTTAGCATCTCTAAGGGTGAGTAAGTAGAGACTCTGAAAATCATTCCATTGGAGAAAAAAGTACAGTTTCAAATTTTTACTTATTTTTCATTTTGTCTTCTACAATCCATTATAAAATTGCATTTGCCATGTAAATGTTATTCTATCAGAATATGTAAAAAAAGAAAATGTAATCTTTAGCATTTATTACTTGCAAAATTTAGCTTTGATACACTAAACATCTGATTTCTCAACAAAAAGAAATAAAAGATCTATGATCCCAAACTCTACATTGTGATACAGTATAACCATACTCATTAATGAGCATCATAATAATGTATAATGCAAGAAAGAAAATGAAAATGTAACAAACATCACAATCTTTACTCCATTAAATAAAAAACTAAAGTATCAAATTAATTTTAACAGAGTACAGAGAACAACATTTCTTGTAATTCAGTATTATAGAACTGGGACATCTTMTAATATGAAATATTAGAACATTTCAAATCATCATAACTGGAAAAATTACCTACCTTTCATTTGATAGTGTATATGTTCAGTATAATCAATCTCTTCAATAACACATATAATAGCAGTTTTTAGGTCACTAAAAGTTTTCCAGAAATGTAAATAAAAATAGAATTTTTTTTTAATGTGGTTACTAGGCTTAAGTAGTTATTCACCAGAAGTAAACAGGGAAAATATATTTAGCTTCAGTGATCTCAACAATTTCAGCATGCAACTCATTTAACTCCGGATTTCAATTAATTGTCCAAAATCATAGAATCAGTAAGGCTGGAAGGGACCTCTGGAGATCATTAGACTCAACAGGGTCACCTARAACACGTTAGACAGGGTTGCGTCCAGGCGGGCCTTGAATGTCTCCAGAGAAGGAGACTCCACAACCTCTCTGGGCAACCTGTGCCAGTGCTCCATCACTCTCACAGTGAAGAAATATCATATGACATTTTAAGTTCTTTAAAAAAAAAAGGGGGGGGGAGGGCATTTTTAATAGGCTGTTCACACCTTAAAAGAAATGAGGAGGAAGAATAAAATGATTCTTCAGTACACTTCATTTCAGCAACAGCAGTAGTGACACCCAGAAGACTAAAGAACCAATAAGCATTGAGTGGAAAAAGTTCATAAAAGAGAGAACAGAGATCYTCTGAAAGATTAGGTTCTGAAACTTTGAGAAGTAAAATAATATTGKAATTGGTGGTTAAAAAATATTATGAAGCTTAAATGATTATAAAATTCAAAAAACATGACTGTTGTCAAACACAAGTTATCTRCAAGTGATTAAACTATTTTTCTGATATTTTTAGATCAGCTTTTCCTTAAGAGTCAAAGCCCTTTTCCAGGMGCTTTGTAATAAGCATTCACAAAGGATTAAATTAGGGAGATCTTCTTCAATGTTTTCCGTACCAAATGCTTACAATTCCCCCAACTGCTATAAAAAATAGCTCCAGATCAAAAAATAAGCATGGCTCCTTCCRTCTACTGCGTTATCATCATCAATAGAAGTTCTCACAGGGAACAGAGTGATCTTTTTYCCCACTGAAATTAAATAACAACCAACATAAAGGCAACTTCTTCAGGCCAAATTCTGCCTGCCAAGGATGCAARACTGCCAGCAGAAAAATCTGCAGGCAGATGGAGATCTCCTTGGGTTAACTTTCTCCTCTAGCTTTGTTTCTCAAGACAAGCACACCACTACATTTCCTGACATAGGTGCTCCGCATCAGGGGGACGATCCACAGGCAAGGACGAAGGTGTGCAGCAATACAGCACTAGGTTTCTTGCTCTCCAACTGGAGGAAAACAAAAACAAAAAAAGGTGCAGAAGCAGCAGCCCTGCTGGCCTGAGCCTAAACACATGCATTTCTTCTGCAACCAGGGAAAAGGAATTTGCTCCAGCTTTCGAAGAGATTAACAGCAGCACATTATGGGCTGCTATCTCTCTACACCATGGCTGCAAACCACCTCATCAAGAAGAAATCTCTCCTAGAAACAGTAAAACAGACAGGAACTGGAGAACTGGAGAGAGATCGGTAGACAGGAAAATAAGAGTTTGGTTCAGAGTTCAGATGCCAGGCCCACACATAATTGAATTTTAATCTCATTTCAATCCCTTAAAACAACATTCTTGGCTCCAGTAACCTTATGTCTGCATACTGAGGATAGWCCTGCCACAAATGTCTCCATGGAAAATGGTGTCAGTTTGAATCTTGAAAGCCACCAGCCAGCCTGAACAGCTACTGGCCGCAGCCAGCAGGTCCCAAACCCTGCCTGCTCTTCCCAGTTGCTATTGGGTTACAAAGGCAGATTTACTGAGAAAATCACTACATCACTGTTCTCAAAACTTATCAGAGTTCAGCATCTGCCGGTTGTTCCAACACACCAGCATCCCCCCGGGAGCTGACGGGGCTGCGCTGAGAGCAGGGCTAGGGGCCGGCAGAGGATGCCTTACCCCGCTGCCCGGGGCAGGCACAGCGGGCCGTGTCCGCCGCAGAGCGCGCCATGAGCAGCAGAAACACCACCAAAACCTCTCCCCGGGCTCCCCCAGTCACCGGATGGRCACTGAACTTTATCAGGATGTAAAAGGGCACATTCTGAATTCTGTCAGTCATGCAAGGCTGGCAGCCTTACATAATGCCAGGGACGCGGAGAAAAGCGGCTTCCTCCAAGTTTCCCCAAGGGCAAYGCAGATCTACTCTAGAAAGCAGAATAAATCAACAACAATTCACAGAACATTCGCTGTTCGTCAGCCAGCACTTGGCTTGTCACATATTGCYGTTTCCCTTCAGTTTCCCCTACTAAATCACATTAAAACACAAAGGTAAATACAAATATTGTAAAGATTGCTTTCAACATAAAAGCAACTGGAATTGCCRTAAGACTGTTAATCAAGGTTGGTGAGGCAGTCTGATAGTGAAAATAAGGCAGACTGCAACATGTTCTCACCATTAAAATGTAATGCAAAATATACCGAAATTGGAGAATGCAGGTAGTCAAAGGAAAAAGAATGCTTCRGCCAAGTAGCCAGCTGTCCACACGGACGCGCTGCTCGTGAAGCAAGAGGCGGGGGGAAATGTGAAAGGTTTGTCACAGACATCCACCTTTTACAAACACTGAATTGAAACACATTAAAATGACAACTTAAACAGGTTGCCTTTGGCAAAATCCTTTAGAAAAAGAAACTACTTATCATGACAAGGCAAGCTTCACTTCATGGCAAATATGATTAAGTTGTACAGGATCTGCTACCTAAAGCTCCACTTTCTGGATAATGTGCACACACATGAAGAATATTGAACCATCACAGCTCTCACGTCCTGTTGGTAACTGTTCTTACGTGTATGAAGAATTACCCACAGTTACACAGCTAACAGGTAAATTTGTCCTCATTTGTCATTACCTTGTTACAAAAATAATGACTACTTTGAAAGAGAGATCAGAACCGCATTCTAGTTTTATTCTTTTTGAATAAACRTATTTTGAGTACATGAAACAGACAAGTCTCCAGCATTAGCAACAGAATAAGCACATATGGAAAAGCTTAGCATGAATTAGGTGAAAGCTTTGACTGTTACTTGGCTGCCTGGACATCTGATGATGCCAAGTATATACAGCAATTCCTAATAATGCTCTTCAAGGATGTTGTAAAATAAAATACAACTTCAGTACATTAAACAAAACACTAAGAATGTACAAAGGAAATGGATTATTTCACTTGTCTCGTAAAGTGAATTTGAAAGGTAAGACTGCTCTTTGCTGCAGCCAAACATTGCCTTCAGCACAGTCTCCATCTTCTTGCCGAGAGGCCGCTAAAACGTAAAAGTATCACCTTGCACAGCATGGTGAACTGAGATCCCTTCTATAAGCTAATTCCTTCTGCTTTATTTGTATTAAGCACACTTTAGAAAAAATACAGAAACACTTAAGCAAGTCTTAGTATCCGTTTTAATAACTGGTAAGTGATAGACTCACGTTTATTTGGTCTATGACCAGTGCATCTGATTTTCTTCCTGCACAGTAGCACTCCTTTAAAAGCAGAGAAAATGACTCTCTAGAAAAAACTTGAKGTTCAGAGAGGCAAGAGATGTTAATTTAAACATTTTTCTGTTCAGAAGACTGAACCAAAGTCTCCCAGTTCCTAGAGGACAGTCTCTACCTCATAACACGAAGGACAGGGAGGCAGACATGACCAGATCTTTCCCCTTTCCCTCTCATGATGTAAAAAAAGAGCTTCTCTAAGTCTTTCATWGGGAACCCAATCTTACTGCTTATGGCAGCGCACAGGCTCTGAGCCTGTTCATCAAAACAAGCTCTTCAGGGCACTCAGACCCAGGTCCACAATATTTTTAGGTCCTCTGTGGGTTTAGACAGCAGCAGGCTGCAGTGCCTGCGGATGTGCACAGRGGAATATAAGCATCCCAAGTGGATGCTTATAGCATCCATATACTCAGAGCATGAGTGAATTATACCAAACTCAGGCCAAATCCTGAGCCATATAAACTGTTTATCTACCTTACATGTCACAGATATATATCCATTAACACCAGCTGAGGACCTAATCTTACAGAAAAAAATAATTGAGTAATAGAAGCAGTCTACACCAAGAATAGTAATTAATATATTCAGGTCAGGTGTAGAAGGGAGTTCTTTAACCTATGGTGAATAAGCAAAGGAGCTTAAAATTCAGAACAATTAAAAAGCTAATTAGCTTTTCTTCGATTTCTCCTAAAATGGTATTGCTCGGTCTCATCTGACTAGATCAACCACACAAGGAAAGAAACATGTGGAACTCCACATAAATAAAGTCTGTCAACAACTGTAGACCAGGAGATAACCTGAAGCAAAGCTCCAAGCTCACAGCAGTGGCACAGGACGGGAACCTACTAAAATAGGAAGACAGCAATTTCCGCATCTCACAGAATAGGACCATAAGGAGGCAGAGTATTTTACTGAACATGCAACTTTATCACTTCTACTATGTTAGCAATTAAAAAAATGGGGGGGGGAGAGGGGAGAGAGGGACTAAAAATATCAATCATGTATATTAAGCAAGTATTCTCTTGGATATAAACATACATTTGAAGCACTCACTATATTTTGATATGGATAAGCCACACCAGAGGTAGCATACACCAGCTCCGAAAGTACAAGCAAAGGAAGGTAAATCCTATGCATACAAAGGAGGGAGGGGATGGGAGATCATCAAGACAGAGTAACATAATACAGGGAATCAGAGCCAAGCAGCTTCCTTGGTTATCAAACATACAGAKACTCTGGAATAAACATTTTGTGCATTACCTGCACATGTGTATCATCAAGTTGCTACCAGACTTCAGGGGAAAGACAGGCTATGTTGTTTTATTTCTTGTAAGTAATCCACAGCTTCCATGTATGAAAATATTGTACCTTCCATTTCAAGCTTCCCAAMTTCTCCTCTAAGAATATACAATAGAGTCCTTTGTTTTAGCATAYTGACCACATGACGGACAGTGATATTGAAAATTTCAGCTATTACAGTAGCACACCAGAACAAAGGCTACAATTATTTAGAAATAAGTGATATGACATTAAATACAATGCACATACTATAAACTAAAAAGCAGACTACAAAAATAAACCCTGTTAACATTAGCTTGGAAACATAATGAGACAACTTTTTCTGCCATCCCACRAGTACAAAATAGGCCAATACAGGTGAGAATTGGTTGAAGATAGATTTCAGATATCACATTTTTGAAAGCCTTTGGTTGAATGAGGTCACTTCAAATTCCTGACACAAAGTAAAGATGACACTGTCTAAGTAAATCTGGTTGAGGGAGACAAGCAGATCATGCTTGGTTTACACTATCTCATGTGTCTCCACAGGCACTTTGGATTTTTTTGAACTGAGTTAGTTGACGTTATGSGATTTGATGCTACTGAAATTCCCACCTTTATATCACAAGTCCTTATGCATTTTTTTCAACTGAAACAAAACATTCATTCTATCAAATAATATTCTTGGTAACTTTTTATCTTAAAGTCATGTCTTAAAACTTACACACACAGAGTTGAACTCAGAGCAACTTGTATACAATGCCCTGGTATCACCAAGATGGTCAGCATCTCTGCCGAAGTGYCATCCAAATTTAGACGCACAAGAAGTCTGTATTTTAATTTCCACAGGTAAAATCTTCCAGACAACTAGGTTTCAGTTACTCAAGGTGACAGAGCTGTTCTGAACCCCAGTCCATGTTCAACCCCTCTGAGGACTGTTGTGGAAAGCATTTTCTTACCCAGTTCCTCAGGGCACACTGACAAGGCAAGGGGTGCCTGTCACATGTCTACCATTCAGAGCCTCACAAAAAACAACAAGAAGGTAACAATCCCTTTATACATACACTGTAGAACAATCTCATAGTGTAATTGAGACAAGTTCAAACACATCCTGTTCTGTCTAATTTGGAGGAGAAATTTAATAAAGCCTGCTATTGCCCAGCTAAACGCCTCAACTATCAGACTAAAGTCATTTGGGAACCCTCTCAATCTCATAGAGCTGACTTTCCTCCCTTGCATTAAATTCAGCCATTGTGGCCACTAAGTAAAACTAGTCTGCTAGGAAACACACCGTGGAAGAAATGTATTTGCTTTCCAGTAGCTCAAGTTGATTAACTCACCCAGCAGCCACCAACTTGATCCTACAGAAAGAATCYATAACCTGAAGGTCAATAGGAAGGCATAACAAAAGAGTATACCCTGAGCCCAACTAGGAAGTTGCACCTCCTGGGTTGAAGCTCACTTTTATACTGTCCAGTTTCAAAAAACCAGACCCTTTCGGAAGACAGGTCATCTTTCAAAGTAAGATTCAGTTGCCCTTACTTTACCAAAATGTTCATCATCATCTTAGCAAGACCCTTCTCATCTTGAGGGAAAATTCTGGCATATTTTCCATGTATCATATTTCAGTGACAGGCAAGGAAGCAAATTAATCATAATTTTACATGAGAGATCACATATGTTGGTTTCTAAGTAGCTTCCTTAGAAACAGTAGTTACTAAACWGGGTAGAGGCTGATTGTTTGGAACTATCTCACCATCCTCCTCTGCGTTCACTCATGACCRCAGTTCTAAACATTTTTTGAGGTTACATCTCACCTTAAACTTCTTCRGACAGCTCTCATTTAGTGTATGTTTGTGCCTCATCATCTAAGTAATGACACAAAAATCAATTATTTCAGTTTAAAATTAAAAACAAAAAGTCTGCTGCACTTTGGCTAAAAGCTTTTTTAAATGGATTTATGGATCTGCCAAGACACTAAAACATCAGTTACCTAAATATTCTCTCCCCTAACCAGTAAGAAAAAGCTGTAAGTCTAGTTATTCTAGGTGCATAACCACCAATGAAATCATATTTTTTTTTTTTTTAGGAAGTGCAAGGATTCCCCCTCTCCCCCCCAACTGCAACCTCATGCTTATAAGTAGACTATGTGAAGCTCATGCTGTCATGCCTTGGCCATTCAAAAAGCACGGTTCTTGTTTTGAAAGGAATCATACTGGAAAGCTCATCTGGGGGCAGGAAAGCTGCTGGATGTGGAGAGTAGCTTATCYCTAGCCCAGGCTCTTACCTGTCTGATTTTTTTCTCTTGGCATTTTACGGAAACATACCTCAGAGGATCTCTGTGTAATATACCTGAAGAAATTTAAGAAAAGTACTGACAGATCAGCGGGGATCAACATGCAGGTCTATTTTTAAAGTGATGTCAGTAAAAAGGTGAATATAACATTCTTGGGAAAAGAAGTCAACCTCTACAAACAAACATTTTACATGTATAGATAACTGGAATAGCTGAATGACAATATATCAATTTTGGACCACATAAAAATAGATAAATTTTCCTCCCTCCCTCTTGGTATAAAGCTACTCCTACAAAATGGAGAAAGCTATAGATTGCTCTTGGGGCTTTAGCAGGGATAGAGAAGAAAACTGAGGTGGCTTCTGTCATTTTTTAAAATGGTTATCAATTTGAAACAGACACTACAATCTGAGTGCAGATGATTCTGATGATACAGAATCTATTTCCAATCTATAAGAAAAGATTAGTCTGACAGGCTACTCTTTACAGTAATTACAACAGCATTGCAAAAAGACAATCTTAGACATCTGTCAAAGAAGTACAAGAGATTTCTCTTCATGCTTATTGCTATAATGGCTAACCCAGTTATAGTCTTGCCTTTYACATTTCAGAACCACTTGATCAACACATTGCCCACGGTAGCACAACGTACAATTTTTCTGTAAGAACAAAAAACCTGAAGGAAGTGGGTTTTTTGTTTTTTGGTTTTTTTTGATGCTACAGTATCACTGGGAGCTAAACACTTTAATGTATTTTATACCTCAAGGCATTTCTTCCATTACAGGCAATCAAGCAGCACAAATAAAAAGTAAGYGTCACTTACAGCAGGTTAGCCCTGATACAGGAAAAAAAAAAATAAAATACTAGTTTATTCTTCTCCCGTGGGCTACAAAAAACAGTAAAWTCCCAAATGGGGAAATGACATTGTTTTTATATTTGTCTAAGCAAACTAATACRCAGTAGATTGAGAACAGCAACTGACATTTAGCTCTATTTGGGAAAGCAATTCTTTTGAGAGCCTACAAAGAACTTTATTAAAATGCTTGTCTTACTTATGACTAAGTACAACACACAGCAGAAGCCCCAAATCCTGATGAACAACTGGAATCAAGCTATTTTCTTGCAGTTGCCATTAGCAGTGTTTTCACAGTTTTCTTTATGAGATATTCCATTTTTTGATCAAAATTGAAGATAAACTATGAAATACAGCTACAGGTTCCCATCTGTGCAACGTAAAGAAAAACTGATTATTTCAGTTAAAATTTATGATGCAACAAATAAATCCTCTATCTGGCATTTCACATYCGATAACTCAGCCAACAAGAAACACACTGAGAGGAACAAGTAAAATTGGCTAACGGGAAYTAAAGAATAAGCCGAGATTTTGCAAAGATTAACACATTACCCCTTAATAGCCATTGCTACTTTTAAACAGAGACATCTACTAGATACCAAGTGCGTATATGATATAACATAGCACAGGACAAATTAAATAGTCTGCATACCTTCCACAAGATAGGTAAATATTCCCAGATTATCAGTTAATATATTCAACTATTTATGATCAGTATATATACRAAACTTCAACTAATAAAAATTGCCTCCACTTTTTAAAGATGCTTTATTTAAAATAAATATGTATTTATGTGCCATTCATAGTTTATGGCCCAAAATTCAGTTAACAATACGTTGCTACTTTCTCAAATGTCAGTCTTCATTTTTAATACTGAGAACAAGGATAATGGCCAGTAGTTTTACTCTGAAAGTCACTAAAATATCTCAGTCTTAATCCCAAGTACAAAGTCTTCAGCAACATACTAATAAACCTCTCTGTATTTTACAAAGAAACTCATGGGTCATTTTTGCCATGCTCCTGACAAATTCAGTCAATAAAAACATGCCAATTCTTCTTTCTGACAAATCCCAAGTGCTGAAATATTGAATTTAACATGCACTATATACAGCTGAAAACTGTTCCATTCCCTGACAGATCCTACCTCAGCCAGGATGCCCTAGAAAGCCTCAACGATAGAAAACCTCTCCTCTCTCTTTTTCYAAGAGCCTTCGAAAGGACAAAACCTGTCTGTAGACCTGGGCCATGAAAGGCAACTGGCCAGTAAAATCTGAAGGCTGCACGTATCCCCAAAAGCCAGTAGTGACACAGTAGTGCAGCCGTCCTGTATTCTGGCAACATGGTGCCATCTGCCAGCACACTCTCTTGCGACAATGCAGTCTGCAGTGGTTGAATAACTGAGCRACCATTAATGACAAGAACACAGATATGAGACAAAGACTGAAAAAYTACTGATGCTTTTAAGCACTGCACTACTACTGTGCTATTATTAAGAAGATAACAAAATCCAAAACAAATCATCCAGAATGAGTCCATTACAAACAAAGATTAAACAGTACGATGATTGCCTTGATGGTGAAGCACCCCCATTCCATCTGAATCTCTTAATGGACAGACCAAGGAAATCACCAAACAGCTACCAGAAGTCACCAGGGAAACCACAGAACTTTATTTTGCCTCGGCCATTAGGACAGAAACCACTGCACTGATGAAGAGGCATGCGAATAGTGCAGTAGCAGGGACCTCTGCCTGACACAARAAGAGACACTGTTAATCTTTCCTGCACGCCCCGTGCCCTTCAGCTGATTCTCCCCTCCCTCTCCCGTGCACACACTAACATTCACACTGTTTTCATCTAATTCCAAAATCAAATCCAACCTGTTCTGCTGAACCCAATTTCCCAGCARCAGCTGACAGCGGTCCTCCAGACCAAAGCATCTGCCCGTGATTAGCCATCTTCCCTTGCATCCYGAGAACAGCAGTTATAATCCTACCATCACTAGCCCATCTCCTTTTTCATCCATCAGCCTTGTCACATCTCTCAACAGCAGTACAAGTAACCCACACCACATCAATCAAATCAGAATGAATCAACAGAATGAAATCATTCTTCTCTGCTAAAAAAGAACTGAGTGACAGAGTAACAGACTAACTGATAACCTTTTCCATAAAAAGGGATTTGTAAAGTTTGAGTAACTTTGTCTTGTATAGCTATTCTGTTTCAAAATACTTTGTGTTGTTTACAACACATGTCTCCTGAATGTCACCACTTCTCCAACCAGTAACTCTCCAAACTTTAGTACGACTGTTCCAATGTTTGTCAAGGAAATAAATGTCATGATCTCTATCCTTACAAATACAGCCCATATTTAATCGTAACTGAATGATGTCAACACCTTTTGTTCTCCAGTACCATTTACTGCACCAGAAGTGAACAGAATGCATTACTGTGCACAGCCTCTTGCCTTCACATCACGGGTATCTCTCTTCCTCGCCCTTCTACTGGCACACAACTGAGTCTGTACACATGCCAGCCCCCCCGCCCAAGACATCCAAAGCTAGCTCAAAAGAAGATATGACAGTGTGGAGGAAGTGTTACGCAAGTATGGCTAAAAGGCCCTGCTGAGGATGTTAGCTTGGCAGAGCGCTATACTACTGTGAATATACTATTTTTGGTGCTTCTTCTTAGAGGCATCCAGTGTAAAGATGAATAAAAGTTATTCCTTTTCTCTTAAGTATTTAAGTCCCTTGTAAAAACAGGCCTATTCTTGCACTCTAAGAAGCTTCTTCATCTATAACAAAAGCAAATGATACAAAGATTTCAACAGAAGTTATTTCAATACATATTATGTGATAATAGTTTACTGGCAAGGTGCTGATGATATTTTTTTTAAACAGTAGAATCTCTAAATATTGTACCATCTCACTTTTGTGCTTTGTGATCACCATTACAGAAGAATAGAAGTATGACCAGGAAGAATGGTTAAGTATGCCTTTTAACACTTTTGCCTTGTTTTTGTTAGTTAATGTTTTACCAGAAGTATGGCAGGTCTTTACACAATCATATTTAAGAATATTAGCTAGAAAGATCTAATAAATTCAATCCTAGCCTGTGACTCTGAAACTGCCAGTGGCTTCTGGCAATATATGACTAACTACAGCTTGTATTATTCAATATGTTGCTACAAATAGACCTGAAGTTACTGTTTGTCTGAAAGAACATCATGATAAAATACTATCAAAACCTATACAGCTGAGGTTAACTATTTGGCTTCTACAMATCCGAAATCATTTAACAAGGCTTGAGAAATGTGCTAGCCTTCAATGTAACACCTCTTCAAGGGCATTCATTTTCTTCCCCCCCCCCCAAAAGTCTGCTTGTATGTACTATTTTAGAAACAATTTCTGCTAGCACTTGGTACTCATAGTAAAAGAACAGAATTTTCTCAGAATCCATAAATTTTTAAAAAAATTAAATTTTTCTCACAAAGGAAGCAAGAATTTGGAACCAAAATAAAGCAGCACTTTGCATACTGAGAAAATGCTAAAATGAAGTATACTGGAAAAAGTAGAAAAAAGTATAATTGGTATAATTCATGATACTGCAAACACTATCACAGAAGAATTTTAAGGATGATTCTTATTTCGTTCTTCTATTCTTGATTAGCATTAACGTAAGGAGATATCTGAAAATAAGGAAGTTATTCTTCAACACTAGTTGACTAAGAACTATTACCTTTATAAGAGAGTACAAAGAAATCTATGACACACAGCAATTCTAGATTAGATGACTAATAAACTTTCAAAGCTGAGGATCCCATTTTCAACATACTGAAAAAAAATAACAGACCTTTCTAAGCCATTCACGCCTATAACATATCATCTGGAATCCTGTATGCAACATGCTACATGCCGGAACATTGCTGCAGCCTCACACCAAATGTGTCTTTTTCACACAGAACCATGTAGCCATCCACCATATGTTTCTAGTCTGAAAGCCAAGCAAGCGAAGCATCTGAATGCTAGAACTGGCAAAGAAAAACCACCTACAAACCTGTGTAGATACCACTTTACACGGAAAATCCTGTCATTCTGTGGGCCATTTCAGAAATGCAGAACCACTATGGTCAGAACATATCTTTCTATTGTTTAACATTAACTCACTCACAGAAAACACTGCARTATAAATCTCAGCACTGCAATCGCAGGGGCAGATTAACTGTTACCCTACATATTGATCTACCTGTGCCAGCTGAATCTTAGATACAAATTTTAAAAGAGAAAATAGATTAAAATTTCTAATTCTTGCAACTCAGTGAGTTTTCTTATGCAYCAGACAAAGGTCATATTATGCATATACATGTTTCTATTTCCTGACTCTAGCAGATTTCCTCATGGTACTAATAATGTTTTCTTTAAATTATAGTATCAAACCAAATTGCAACAGTTGATTCTTATGWCATCAAGATTAAAACACTTTTCACATTAATAATATATAGACTAAACAAGAAAATCAAAACCATCATCAAATGTTAATAATGTCTAAAAGTTAAGAATGGAATTGTTACAATTGTAACAGCAACAAGAAGTCTGTGCCAAAGGGAGACAATAAGCTTTCTACTGCATGGATAAGAATATCCTTAAAATCAGAAGTGCAAGCTTCATTTCTTCTCTTCTAACAGACTTCTATAATCCTTTCTGTTTTTCATCAACTCTGAGAACTCCAAGATCTCTSTGCTGCACGTGGAGTTTCACTGGATAACCAGTTCTCGCTCAGCAATCACAAGCCATTGTTCTTCCTGCTGGAAGCAACTTTGTCCCTACTCTCTATGAATTCAGAATCATTTGCCAGACATCATCAGATTAATTTTTTGAGTCAAGGCTTAAATGAGTATATAGAATTTCCTACTTGGGGGGGGGGAAGGAATCTAGCAGCTCCTATAACGTAGTTATGTTTTCCAGATGGAGCAGAGGAGCTTTATCATAGCTGAAAATGAAGTCTTGTCCAAATTGGATGAGAATCAGTTCCTGGGAAAAGTCRCGACTTCTTTCCCACCCATTTTGTCTCCCTGTAAGCACAGACAATGCAAACAAAAGTACAGTTCAACCCCTACCTTTTTAAACTTGCTCTGTTTCCAGTTTCCAACACTAGGTCAAAAGGGCTTAGAAAGAGAACTTCTCTCACAGTWATCAATAAAAGCCTTAGTTATTTTCCTTCTCTTGTTATTATATAAAACTACTGCGTAAGTCACATTAGYTAATGCAGCCAACAGAAGAATTCCTGGGTTTTCTTCCCTCTAGCACAATCCGTAAGACATTGGTATTTTTCCTAAAGCTTAGCTGCATAAAGTATCTATTAGTAGTGATCKGGCAGCCTAGCTACTGATTTAATAGCACTCTCAACAGAGGCAGAGATCTGATGGGTAATTCTCTTATGTAAGAGATATGAAACAGRTAGCAGCTCACACAAGGTAAGAGATCAATCAGGATATTCATTAATTGCAAGGGACTGAATGCCTTAATTGGATATACTGCAAAAAGAATCTGAGAGGCACATTCATTTTGTGTTATTCGTTAAGTGTTTGCAGGCCTTGCAAAGATTATTCTTCTTGGCTGGACCTGCTCACCTGCCAGTGTCAAAAGCCCAGCAGAGCTGGTCTGAGGACTGAAGGCCTCCCAACCAAAATCAAAACCAAATGGATTCTACCCATAGCATGCCTGCCATTCAGACTAAGCCAGCTTCCTTACATAAACAGCACCCAGCTTTTCTCCAGAAAGAATCTAATCTATCTGATATCACATTTCATGACTCATTCTTGCATATGATTTTCTTGAGAAATGGCTGCACAACTTCCACAGAAAAAGACAGAGAGGACAGTCAAAGTTTATACATTACAGCTTTTTAAATCATAGAAGAATCTTACCAGTATCAGTGGCTAARCCGGTAGTTACAGAAGTGGCTAAATTTGCTTTGTTTTTCTTGAAATAAACTGACTTCTTCCCCCMCACACACAAATGAGCAGAGAAAGAGGCTACAGAAAATTACAAGGTTGTAAAGATTTACACACACAGGAATGCAGTTTGAAATATACTATTTCATTCAAAAGCACAGGTTGCTGCTTCTAGAGTTTCTTACAGCAACTTCTGATCTCAGTATGATGGAAGTATAAATGGAAAAAATAGGAAGGGTGTGACTTCAAAAAATAAAAGGATCTCAAAGTAARGACAGCCAAGAATCACAGAAAATACATGCTGAAGAAAAAAATCTGCTCACAGATAGTTCACATTTGTCAGWATCAAAAGGAAGAGACAGTTCAAGAATCACTGCAGATACTTTAATATTCTGATAGTCCAACAAAAACGTTTTCTAGCACTGGAGTTCCATTCTTACTGGTGGCAAAAGCTCTAAATGTTTTCTCCTGTGCCTACAGGTGAATTACCTAGGTACATTTCTGAATGGCTTCAACATTATGCAAACACAGCACTCATTTAATCTGTGAAAAGACACATTATCAGAATAGCCTTTCCACAATCCAACCCAAATTTTTGCTCTATTTCACTTCTTGAAAAAATCCTAGTRACATCAAGTATCAAGCTGGGTTGGGTCAGTATGAAAATCACCTATCTCTGTAATGGAGGAGGAGGAGGAGGAGCAGCAAAGAAGCAGCAGGAGAAAGCTAAGCTAATCAAGATCCCCTTTACAACAGTAGCGGATGGTAAAACCACCAGCCATTTCCTCCAGGAATCTCTCCCCTTAGGGGACATAAAAACATCGGGATTTTGCATTTGTATAAYCCCAAAGATGAGGAAAGTGAAGAATTCTGTCTACCCCCCCCCCCACCTCCTGTGGCCACCAAATGCATGTATGTTTTCTGACAGGACWTCCACTGCACGGCATTACCAGTTCCCACAGAAAAGCGCCCATCAAGATGCTCTTTTAACCTGGATCTTCAGGTCAGAAGAGCTTCACCAGGCACACAAGCCATTAGGACAGGGCCYTTCTGTGGTAGTGTTTACACACAAGCTCTAACTTTTAGTGTTAGATCRTATCTTCTGGAGTATAGCATACTGGCCTGCAAGGAAAAGTACATTAATAAATGAAGAATTCAGGAGCCAATGCTAGGCACCAAGCTGTCACACTTGGTAGTCAATTTAGCAGTTAAAGGCTTCCCCTGCTGAGGAAAGTGGAAACACGTAAAATATGAAACACCACAGAATACCTAGCAACAGCCAGAATCATAGAATGGTAAGGTTGGAAGGGACCTCTGGAGATCATCTAGTCCACCCCTCACCATAGCCCATATGGGGAATGAACCTGCGACCTTGGCATTAGCAGCACCAYGCTCTAACCAAGAAGTTTTATTACCTTAGGTATCAGTGATGCTAAGTCTCAGCACAAACTTGTTTTTATGGAAAAAGTATGTTCTAAACATATACCCTCATTTACAGTGCCAAATAATCAGCAGACTGCTATCAGTGCTAATGACTGGAAACTCTTATGAGCAGCCAAAGACAACATCTATGACGGAGCAACTCTTACAGATTCCCAAATCATTACTCTTATAAACGATGTTTTTGTTAAAGTTTCCATATTTAGTCTATTTTTTTTTTTAAGAGAAACAGGTTGAACATCATATTTCAGTAGTTAGCTTGGGTACTCCCAATTCTATGCATTACAAAGCCATTTTAATTTTTAATAATAAGAATGAAAACCAACATTTTCTTCAAAGGCTTTCGATTTACCCAAATAGCTTTATGAAAAAGGTGTGGAGGCAAATACCAAAGCACTCTGAATAAATAAAAATTTATCAATCACTTTAAAAAGATGCAACTAGGGAACTATCATGGGAATTAATTTTTAATGTAAAGTGTGTCCATTTTTGTTGTCCTTTGAAGAGTCAGAATTGCCTAACATTGGAGACTGCCTCATATTAGGACCAATATAGCAACATTTAAGAAAGTCAAGAATATTACATAAGGTCATAAACATTACAGAAAAAAATCAACTATTTGAAAGGAGTCATCCAACTGTTTGAYAGATAATTTCAAAATATTACACTTTCACTGCTACAACATCACCTGCATTAAAGGTCAAAGATGATAAGCTGTAGCCTATGAATAACACAGAGATTAGGATACTTCAGTAAGACCTCCAATAAGTATCAATTTACATTACAAATAGTAAGATTTAATACATGATACTCTGAAAGTACTGAAGCAGCGCCTAAGCAGAGTATGGTGTACACTGCGTTACTGTCTCTTCTGCTTCCTCAYTGAGATACAAAACAGAATTAGTCATTTCAATAGCATGACTACAAATATCTCATAGCTCATACCATATGGGACAGGCTTTATCTCAAGGTCATAGCTAAATTCCCAGTCAAGTGACTAGAATTACTGACAAATATCCCAGTTTTGAAATACCTCTATATCCAGGTCCCATTTCTTGCACTTAGAGAGTGTGAACCTCTCAAAACTGGGTTTGTTGACAGCAGTGATCTATCAAAGCCTCTGAAATAACAAGCCTCTGACTTGACGGCAAAATAGGAACTCCCTCATCAACAAAGCTCCACATCTTACCAGACCATAGTGATCCTTTTCCTGTGTGTTTGATACAGCTTACCATTTCTCCACCATTACAGAAACACAAAGACCATAGATCACTATTTTCCTGAGCAGAATACAATCTCCAAATAAAATAAAACCCTGCACTGAAATGAGTGTGGATTAATTTCCAGTTTAGATGAATTAAGTGTACCACAGTTAGAAGTCTGGAGGATTTCTTCTTTCTTCCACAAAAGAAGAGGAAGTCCTTGTTTTCTTTTTAAAAGCTTGCAGCTTTAGGGCTTATATTATAGTTACCTATTTAAAATGCCCTAAAAGATAACATTTAGAGAGATCCAGGATCAATAACAGATTACGGAGGAAAAGCTAAATTTAGCCTTCAGATCAATGAAGAGTTCTCAGTCATCTTGCCAAAGATGAGCAATTCATACAAGAGRAAAAAAAGACACTTGAGTTTATTAATACGTTAGTACCATATCATCAGACAAAACAGTTAAWTTAGAACTACCTACAGAGCTAGATTCCGAATGGTAATTTTAAGACTGTGCAGACATTTTTTAAAATAATAAAAAGTACTTMTTTTTGCAGTAACATAATAGCTGGTACAAAGTCTGATTAGTAAGCATAATAATTTTCTGCATGTAACATTTCAACWTGAGAGCAAAAAAAATTTTTCAAGATTTCTTGAAGAAAAACTCAAATTCCATAGCTACACTGAGGTGTTTGGATTCAACAGAATTCAGTATACTAAGAAGTACACATTGGTAAAACTCTGAAATAATAWGCATTACAGTTTTGACACATAGTCACTTAAAATGACAACTGGAATGGTTAGTTACCATACTTATGCCAAAGGTTATCACCTTACAGTACAGTCACAGCATAGAAAACAAGCACCTTTTTTGTTGCTTCAGCACGAATGTTGCAATTTAACTTAAGTCATCAGACCATTGGCTAAAACAATTGTAGTAGTTCATGCATCTTATTTTGCCAACTGATGCAGAGAAAGAACAGTGGAAGCATCTTAAATTTATGTTTGGGGATTTACCAAATGAAAAGGAGAAGTCAAAAAAAACGAGTTTGTAAAGCCCTAAGGCTATGAGGAAATGTCACTGCTGTCTACAGCTATCCAACAGAAAGGCAGAGAGAAGGTGGACCCAGACTCTTGCCAAAGGGGCACAGTGATAGGACAGAAGGCCAAGGACACTTTTTAGAACATGAGAAACTGTGATTAGATATAGGGAAAAGCTTTTTCACCAAGAGGCTGGTCAGAGACTGCACAAAGAATATGTAGAATCTCCATCACTGGAAATGCTCAAAATTAAGCTGGGCAAGTCYGAGTGACCTGATTTAACTGGATCTATTTTGAGCAGGACTAGATAACCTCCAGAGTTCCCTTTCAAACTAAGTTATTCTATGTTTACATAAGAATTTTCAAAATCTTTATTCTTGTACATACCTTTGTACAAAGAACTTCCTCTTAAGAAATGCTCTTTTATCGTTACTGACACTAACAGTCACAAAAATTTGGTTATCACCAAAATAGCAGTTAGCAAATCTGGGAGAATTTGGTCAAGATAYCTGCAAAATTGCAGATTTAGAGACTGGCAGCTCTGAAGATATCWATACTGTTCCATCACTGACATGTCCTATCCACTAGGTATTATCCTCATCACATTCTACCTGATTGTWCACATGTAAAGCCATTTGAAGTAGAAAGAAAGGAAAAAATAAATAAAGCTTAAACAAGCTCATGGATTTAAAAAAAAAGGGGGGGGGGGAACAAAAACCCCCCAACAATTGTTGTTAGTTGGCTTTAAAATATCTGTGGTTCAAACATCTAACCCAGAGGATAAATGCTAACTGGCCAATTTTGAAAAATGATGCAGCTCCCTTTGAAAACCCTGGAGAGAMTCTTTAGTTAATTATAAGTAGAGGGTATTCAGGATGTGATTAAATACAATTCTGCTGTACTATCTCTTGATTTTCAGGTCAGCTTATACATACACTGTATTAACATATTGTGAGTYAGGAGATGAATTAAAACCTGAAAGAGCACGAGAAATAAAGTGCCTGAAATTGCTCAAAAATAAATCTTTTAATGGAGGAGGAAAAAAAGCAGGAAACAGGCCAATATAGAATCTAGATTCATCCCTCGATAAAATCAGATGAGTAATTAAATACTTGGAGAAACAAATAGCCTTGAGAAACTGCAACAGCTTTTTAAAAAGAGATGAAGTTCAGGAATAGTTTGTTTGTTTGTTTGTTTTCTCCTTTGTTGCTAAATCAAATTTCTATTAACAAACTCAAGGCTCTTCTGACTCAGCTTAAGCATTCACTCATTTACCTCTCCCCTTCTCAGCTGGTTAGAGCATGGTGCCAAGGTCACGGGATGATTCCCATATGGGACACTCATTTGGGGGCTGGACTAGATGACCTCCAGAGGTCCCCTTCCAACACTACCAATTCTATAATTTAGGGGGGTTGGACTAGATGATCTCCAGAGGTGATCTTCCAGCCTTACTGGTTCTATGAACTCCATGATTCTCAATGGTCTGACTCCCAAAAGAAAGCTTTCTCTTTCTGCCTAAAATTTTGCACTCAGTACTCCCAAATCACGCTCCAAAGATCTGTGCAAATCAGCAGTCTCCAACCCTTCCTGCCTTGTTCTGGCATCATCTCAGAAAAAGGTAAACCTTGAAAGTCAGAAGTGTTCAATTTTCCTCATCACCTCTGCTTTCCCCAGTACAGTCTCTTAGTAATTTAAAGTACCAATTAAGATTCCCTTGGGTGATGTAATCCATGTAGCTTTCTTACTGTCATTTTCTTGCCTTCCCTCCCCCCTTTATTCTTTTGTCTAYGTAAGCTAGGTCTCTTACTGAAATGTGACCTGTGACACATGTGAATCAGACCAAACAAGCCACATTTTTCCCTAGTGTAACTTCATTAACTCCAATGGCTTTAAGCCAGGTATAGATTTATTCCAGTATAGACCGCTAAACATGCATAGTTATGTCAGTCAGGTACTTCGACTGGCTCTATATCCTCTTCTGCATCAAATTCAAAATTCTGCTGCTTGCTCTTCAGAGTTCTCACAGCTCCGTCTCTGCTCTCGTCTCATCACTACTCTTCTAGCAATTTAATTCCAGCTTCACTTTCTTCCCTCATTACAAAGCCTGGCTCCTTACCCTGAATGTGCAATCTCTCTTCAAGCGACCTCTCTCATTCCTGCAGACCCTCTCACCTGCCATACAGCTTGCTCTTTTATATCAACTTTATTGAAAAATATTTTACTGAAAGAGAGCAAGAGAACAAAAATTATACAGACACACACAAGAATTTTTTTTAGGCCTTTCTCAGCATCTCATTTATCTTGCATTATACTGTATTATACATAACCTAGACCAATGATATCTAACCTCTGGCCCTAAAGACCCTCAAACATAGGCCTGAAGGGTGCCTTATTAACTAAGCAAATAGTTTCACATGCAGTCCAACTAGTGAAGCTTCACTTCCTACAGCTGTGTCTAATGGCTGAGCTGCAAATCCTAGTACTCCCCACTTCCCTACAATAACCCAACTGCCCTATGTCTCTTATTTACCCATGTAGCTGACCCAAGCAGGAACCCAAGACAGAGGGGAACAGTTAAAAATCCACCCCTTCTGTTGCTCATTTGTTTGTTTAATGAATTGGAAATAGAATCATTAAGCTGAAAAAGTTGGTTGCTACTATGCTACTAAACCGTGATCCTGCAATGAAAACTGCCGGGGAAACGTACACAGAAGAACAGTTCTCACTGCAGAATCCAGACCTTAGCTGGTAAACCTCTCATCAGGATCCCACARCTCCCTCCCTAAGTGCTATTCACTTCTTTGGTGCCATCACAAGTAGTACATATTTGGATACAGATCATTTGGACCTAGGAAAAAAAAAAGGTATCATTATTGATTAAAGATGATATATCCACACCCACATTCATACCTATGTCTTTAACTAGGATGATGAAATACTTGTAACTTAGTCTAGACTTCAACAGCATTATTTCCATCTCCCTGGTTTTAACTATATGATATGACAAAACACGAGTGGCATAAAGCCTTCTGTGCAAAGCTACACTGCATATTCAGGATAAAGGCCAGGCTAGCACAGGGACTACTGTGTAAATCTGAATTCCCGGTGACAAGAAGATGCAATTTATAAGGGGTGAGTGAAGAAAACATTGCTGTGTTGCCTTGGGACATGGTAATACACTCAGCCCCCAGAAATCTTGCAGAGCAGCCAAATCCTTGGAGACCTGCTGCAGTCTCATGCCTGTGAAACACTGCAGGAGTACCTTAACCCACAGCTCCTTGAGTATGAGGGATACATCCTGCAACTCTCAGCTATAGAAAGGCAACTGCAAGACATTTCTAGGGTTAAGAAAGGTTTAGACAAGCCAACCTGCCACACTGCTTTTAACAGGTAGCCAAAGTATAAATATGGTTTATTAGGATGAAGAAATCAAAATATGCTTAAACAAACATAATCCTTCCAGCTTCTAAAAGCTATCTCCTGCCTACAAATACAATGATACAATACCTTCTTCTCCCTAAACAATTTAAGGTTTGAGAAGTATTCAAGCTTCAGAAGAGAACTAGATTAGTTTTTACTACTGACATGTAATGGTTATTTTGTCCATAACACCCTACCCCAACTGTTGGTCTGTTCTTTGTACAAGGTACTAATCCTGTTCACTGCATCAAAAGCTGTTCACACAATGCTGAGGAAAACAAGTCTCTATATAATACTTGCCAGGTTAGATGCGGTATGGATATACTGCACAGTTCAAACTTTTAAGTTAGTTCAAATTATCTTTAGTTTGATTAAGCCAAAGGAACATTCTAAAGTTAAAYCCATATAGAGTAGTGCAACTTACACTGTTATTTTATCAAAGTATGAAAATCTTCTCATTCACCACACTAATTTTTGCTCCTTTTCCACTTATCACAATTGTATTATTTTAGCTTAAAAGCACATGAAATTTAACTTCTCATCGGACTATATTCCCCTCCCTCCCCATTTTCCTTACAGTGCTTGTTAGGTATTTTTGTGTGCATATTTGCTAAAAAACATCAGAATAAATACATCGACCAAAACTTAAGAAGCCTTGTTTAATTCTGTTCTTCACAATATAGCATTGACTTTAAAAAAGTAAATAAAATGGGGTAGTAAAGCAATACTCTGCCATCACATTCAATCTTTCTCCTTCTGCTTTCCTCAGAACATCAACTGGAATTGAACATCTTAATAGAGGCACTTACTCTGAGGGTCTGGGCTTAAAAGTCTGGTAAAATGAGTTTGAAATAACTTGAATTGTTAAAATTCATATTTTACTTAGAGGCAGCACAGATTTTTAGAGGTGTCTGTATTCCTCTTGCCCAATGAATCTCACACATCATAAGCTCAAGAAAAAAAAAACTACTTACAGACCCACAAATACGAAATAAAATTATCCAAAAGCAGAACATTGCTAAAACTAAAAARTGCTTTAAAATGTACTCAAGATTTGAATGAAATACAGATGCAAGCAAATCCTACTGTCTGCTTCCGGCTGAGGATCACAACTGTTCAATATCATCATTGTGGAAGTTTCCCACCTCACTGCTGATTTAATGTGCTCTTAAATCTTATAAAACTATTGCTCTCGATGTCAACAGGCCTATAGCCATGACTAAGGTAAGGCAGGAACCCGCCTTACTGAGCTGAGTGTACAGCATACAGGCACACAGACAACTCCTGAATTGTACTGGAAACTTTGATCAGTCATAGTGGAAGATATTTGCTCCATAAGAGACCACTGAAGACAGATAAAAATGAGAAGAGCCCAACAGTGCTTTAAAATTTGAATATCATTTCCTTCAGTATGGTGAAACTCAATGAAGCTGACGAATTAGGTCAGCTTTAGTAATTCGGGAGATTATACCTTTAAGGTTGAGGAGAGCAGAGGACTCACTGCTCACAGAATAGCAGGTCAGCTGTTTCAGATCACCATTTTGAAACACTATCATCACCATCATCTGCTCTACAAATCCCACCAACACACACAGGAAAAAAGCTTTATTTAATATCAAAAACATCAGTTTTGGCATGCAAGCACAGCCCAAGTTAATACTGTTAATTGCTTGAAGAAACAGTCCAGAAACCTTGTCAATTAAAGACAAGAATTAGAAATCTTATGTCCTACTTTGTTTTGATTACTAATACTCTTTCCAAATGTTATGACTGTACCTTGTTTAAAATGAGAATAATCCCCCTTACAGGAAAATAGGAATTGACATGTTTCATAAATATATGTGCTGTTCCCTTGCCAAACACAACAGCAAAAGAATGCTAAAAAATATGTTTTCGTAGGTATTAACTGCTAGCTACGGTAATCTCTTAAATAGAAGAGCCTATAAGTTCAGTCGTAAGGTGCAATACACTTGTGGACTGGAGGTCAGACTACTAAAGAGAAATACCCTCTTTGTAACTATCACACCAATATAATTCTACATCAAGAAAGAACRACCTAAAAAGCTTATAAACATGTTTCAGACAACAGATAATGGCAAGAGCTTCAACTCAGCATGGTGCTTATGATCAAAACAGTTCAGTGGGACCTGGTTATAAGATCAGGTCTAGGTCCTAAACTCACAAAGACAGAGAAGATGAAGGGGAAAAAAAAGGAAAAAAAAAAAGAAAGAGTCCTGTTGACTTCATTTCACCTCATCTGAGCAGAAAGTTTGCAAGACAACACAGAACCATCACAGGCTGGACCATACCCACAGCTTACATAGCTCTGGGAGAGGGAAAATATATATATAGAGAGAGAGAGAGAGAGACAGACAGAGCTGCTTTTTGATGCTAAACAAATCAAGCGTGCCTTCTAGTTGTTACTCATTTCCCCCAAAATTATGATGGAAAAAAGACAACATGTATTACATATTAGTCAACTATTTCTGCAAAAAGTGGGAGACTGCTTAGAGTTGCACTAGCTCCAGAGTGACTCATGTGTTTTGAACTTTTCTTGTAGCAAACCTCTTCCAGGACTCGACAGTCCTATCRACACGAGCCGCATCACTAGACAGCACGAGCGACCGCTCTGCCCCGCGCTCCCCTCCAGTAACGGGGGAAAACGGCTATTTCACCAGCCTGAAACGACAGCAGCGTGCGAGAAGCGCTCGTCAACACTGCCGAGCACGTTCCCCTGTCCCGTTCGTGCAGGTGTCATTTACTGAACTTGTGACTGGTGCTCTGCGGAGAGAGGAAAACGAGCTCGCTTTTGGATAAGCGAGCACAAAAGTGTAAGTTCTCTGAAAAAAAAAAAAAAAAAGAAAGAAAGAAAGAAAAGAAACCGCCCAGAGCCAGCAGTGGGTTGTTGCAGCGCCGGGGAAGCTGCGCCCTGCAGAGGCTGAAGAGCGCACGCCGGCGCCCACCTCGGGCGCCCCGCCGCCTTCTCCCCGCGCGGTGTGGCGGCGCAGACCGAGGAGGGGAGCGGCGGCGGGCAGCTGGCCCCCCCGAGCCCCGCGGCGCCCGCCGGCAGCCGCCGCCTGGCGAGGGCCGGGCAGGAGCCCGCGCGCCCCCAACGGCCCCAACCGCCGCGCTCGCGCCGCCGCCCCTCCCCCCGCCCGCCTCACGGAGCGGCGCCGGGCGACACTCACCGCGCCGCCGCCGCCGCCGTCCTCCGCCGGCGGCTCCCTCCTCCTGCCGGCCGTGGGCGAGCCCTGCAGCAGCTGCTCCAGGCAGGCGGTGCTGGGCAGCGAGGAGCTCTTCTGGTGGGACAGGTGCGCGCCGGGCCGCCGCTCCTCCTTCCTGCCCTTGGGCCCCTCATCCGCTGCGGCCGGGCGGCGCGGCGGCGGCCCCTTGCCCTGGTGGAGCAGGTGCTCCCGCAGGCGGCGCAGGGCGGAGCCGGACTCGCCGCCCGGCTCCAGCGGCTCGGCCGCCGAGCAGCACAGGTTGGGCTGGGAGGACGAGAAGACACGGTCCAGCACCTGCTTCCTCCGCCTGAAGCCGCCCCACTTGGCGCCGGGCGGCGGGTCGCCC